>NC_141358.1:28129734-28179734 GCF_057382095.1 Aulonocara sp. 'chitande type north' Nkhata Bay
TTGGCTAACCTCCCTCCGTGCTACTTTGATCTTGCCCTCTAGCCTCCTTCTCCATGGAGGGTACTGCCCCTTGTCGCTGTTCAACTTGTAGCCAAGCATCTCACTGATCACTGTTGCCGTATTGTAGATGAGCTTGTTAGTGTCGGTAATCGTGGTTGTAGGTATTGCCCGTAGTGCTGCATTAACATCATCTAGCAGACCTTCTGAGGGTACTTCACGTAATCTTGGTAACCGGCTACGGGGGATCCAGGTTTCAAGCTTGGCCATGATCCTATTTTTCAGGTCAGTTCCTCTCGCACTCAACGATCCTTCTCCGATCGCACTTGGGGCTATGTACCCAATCTCGGGTGATGATATCTCCCCCCTGACCTGGCGTCCTGACTCCTCCTTGCCGTAGCATTTGTGTTGTACCTCGTCAATCTCTAGCTGTGAGAGCAGTCCCTTCTTTCGAATGTTGGAACACTGAGCTACTAGTTGTTTCGCCGTCATTGTGGATGTTGGGTATCGAAGAATCCATAGGTCCCTCATCCTATTCATGTAGCCCCTTCCGCCAGGGTTACTTGCGTAGTAGCATTCCAACAATGCCCTGTTTTCGTCTCTTGCCCACCGATGCCTTCTTGTTCCAGTAGCCCACTTTTCGTCAACACCTGACGCGGACCTTGTTGATCCGGGCATATGTACATACGCATATGTATCGAACAATACAACATTTGTAATTTATTTTATCAATTTTCCTTCTGACGATGCTGTCTGTGTTGAGCGCTCAGTGAATCTGCGTTCGACTACTCCGCCTAGGCTGCACTGTCCAGCGCAGATCCACTGAGCGCTCAACACAGACAGCATAGTCAGAACGAAGAGCGCAGGGCAAGCTAGCAAGACAGAAGTTAAGCTCACCTTGCAAGATGGACCTCCCCCACTCTCATTCAGATCTGGCGTTTGGAATTATTTTGGTTTTCATGTGACGTATGACCCTGAAGGTAAGCGAGTCATGGACTAAAGTAAAACAGTATGTTGGATGTGCCACGCAATGCTTAATTACATGGGTGGGAGCTAGTGTGTTAGCGCAGTTAGCTCGTTAACGTGTTGGCCGTCTAGCCCCATGCACGGGGCGATCGGCGGTAGCTCGTTAACGGAGATTTGCCGTGTTGTGGCGTTAAGGTCATTTCAACGAGATTAACCTGAAAGCACTAGTGGGAACACAACGAATATGACTGCACATTTACGCCGACATCATCCTAGTGCAAAGACAAAAACAACAAGCATGCTACTAACTTTAGCTGAGTCATTTAGACAGCTGTTAGCACATGATTCTCCTTATGCTGCTGAGAATATAGCCCAGAAGAAGCGGATAGTATAGCTTTTATTTTGGAAAGAGACATTTCTCTGTAATAAACTCTCTTTTCCAAAGATGAGTGATTCCTCAATCAGATACAGGGCTCGCAAAATCGCTAGCCCGAGTCCTGGGGCTAGCGATTTTTTTCAGTCGGGCTACCCTGCCCGTCGGGCTATTGTAGGAAGGAAAAATATATGTCAATGCTTTTGCATTCTTTCAGAAATGTAGCTGGGTAATTATGTCATTGGCATCGGTGAGCCACTGTCAATATGTGACATTGAAATCGCGTTTGAATTTGCGCTTGTTTTTTTGCTTTCACTTTGCAATCGTGCGAACTGTGTATAGAGAGCGACAGCACTGATCTGTGAGTGATGATAATTTGTGCACCAATTGCTCTGACATCGTCTTATTAATCGTTAGCTTACTATGCAAACATGACAAGTGAAATCTCCCGCAGCAAGCTTAAACATGTGAGAGGTTGATCGCGCAGAGAATCGCTGAAATTATGTGAGTCCGTGTGTAAAAGCAGCAGGATTTATATTTTAGTTCTGCTGAGCCAAATAAGACAGGTCAGGGTGAAGAAGTGACAGCCAAAGAAAAGCTTACCACAAAACGGAGAAGTTATGACAAATGAGACTATAAGGCAAAAAGAAAGTGCAGCTTTATGGTTTCATGGACAAAAGAATTTCTGTGGCTGCAATATGACGAGCTAAATAACCAGGGCTGCACATAAGTGGTCCGCAGGTGCGCATTCGCTGTCAAAATAAAAAACGCGCACAAGGGTTAGGGTTAAATTTAAAAACTGTACTTTTGAGTTAAAATATATATATTTATAATTTTAATAAATGACAAATTAAAAAGGCATGAACATTTTTTTGTATCGAAAAAATATCGAACCGTGACACCAAAGTATCGAACCGAACCGAACCGTGAATTTTGTGTATCGTTGCACCCCTAATATATATATGTATATATATATGTGTATATATATGTATATATATATGTGTATATATATGTATATATATATGTGTATATATATGTATATATATATGTGTATATATATGTGTATATATATGTGTATATATGTATATATATATATATGTGTATATATGTGTATATATGTATATATATATGTGTATATATATATGTGTATATATGTATATATGTGTATGTATATATGTGTATATATATATGTGTATATATGTATATATGTGTATATATATATGTATATATATGTATATATATGTATATATATATATATAGTGGGGCAAAAAAGTATTTAGTCAGCCACCGATTGTGCAAGTTCCCCCACCTAAAATGACGACAGAGGTCAATAATTTGCACCAGAGGTACACTTCAACTGTGAGAGACAGAATGTGAAAAAAAAAATCCATGAATCCACATGGTAGGATTTGTAAAGAATTTATTCGTAAATCAGGGTGGAAAATAAATATTTGGTCAATAACAAAAATGCAACTCAATACTTTGTAACATAACCTTTGTTGGCAATAACAGAGGTCAAACGTTTACTATAGGTCTTTATCAGGTTTGCACACACAGTAGCTGGTATTTTGGCCCATTCCTCCATGCAGATCTTCTCGAGAGCAGTGATGTTTTGGGGCTGTCGCCGAGCAACACGGACTTTCAACTCCCGCCACAGATTTTCTATGGGGTTGAGGTCTGGAGACTGGCTAGGCCACTCCAGGACTTTCAAATGCTTCTTACGGAGCCACTCCTTTGTTGCCCGGGCGGTGTGTTTTGGATCATTGTCATGTTGGAAGACCCAGCCTCGTTTCATCTTCAAAGTTCTCACTGATGGAAGGAGGTTTTGGCTCAAAATCTCACGATACATGGCCCCATTCATTCTGTCCTTAACACGGATCAGTCGTCCTGTCCCCTTGGCAGAAAAACAGCCCCATAGCATGATGTTTCCACCCCCATGCTTCACAGTAGGTATGGTGTTCTTGGGATGCAACTCAGTATTCTTCTTCCTCCAAACACGACGAGTTGAGTTTATACCAAAAAGTTCTACTTTGGTTTCATCTGACCACATGACATTCTCCCAATCCTCTGCTGTATCATCCATGTGCTCTCTGGCAAACTTCAGACGGGCCTGGACATGCACTGGCTTCAGCAGCGGAACACGTCTGGCACTGCAGGATTTGATTCCCTGCCGTTGTAGTGTGTTACTGATGGTGACCTTTGTTACTTTGGTCCCAGCTCTCTGCAGGTCATTCACCAGGTCCCCCCGTGTGGTTCTGGGATCTTTGCTCACCGTTCTCATGATCATTTTGACCCCACGGGATGAGATCTTGCGTGGAGCCCCAGATCGAGGGAGATTATGTCTTCCATTTTCTGATGATTGCTTCCACAGTTGATTTTTTTCACACCAAGCTGCTTGCCTGTTGTAGATTCACACTTCCCAGTCTGGTGCAGGCCTCTAGTAAAGGACACGAGCTTGAAGGATAAACCGCCCGCAGGGGCGTGCTGGGTGTTTGTTTATATATATATATATATATATATGTACACACATATACACATATACGTGAAGTACCCTCAGAAGGTCTGCTAGATGATGTTAATGCAGCACTACGGACAATACCTACAACCACGATTACCGACACTAACAAGCTGATCTACAATACGGCAGCAGTGATCATTGAGATGCTTGGCTACAAGTTGAACAGCCACAAGGGGCAGTACCCTCCATGGAGAAGGAGGCTAGAGGGCAAGATCAAAGTAGCACGGAGGGAGGTTAGCCAACTAACAGAGTTGCAGAAAGGTGCGACAAAGAAGGTGCATAAGAAATACAGCAAGCTGTCCACACCTGAGGCCTTGGAAACTGCCAAGCAAAGACTCACAGCCTTGGCCAGCCGCTTGAGGAGGTACACCAGAGAGATAGAAGGCAGGAGAATAAACCAGCTGTTCTCCACAGAACCAGCAAAGGTGTACTCTCAGTGGCAAGGGAACAATAATAAGAGAACAGCACCACCAAGGCTGGAGACGGAGCAATACTGGAAGAGCATATGGGAGAAGGACGCAACCCATAACGGCAATGCTCAGTGGCTAGTGGATCTGAGGGCAGACCACAGCGACCTCCCTGAACAGGGTCCAGTAACCATCACAGTGGCAGATATCCAAGAAAGGGTCTCCAGTATGAAGAGTTGGACAGCACCAGGGCCCGACATGGTTCACGCCTACTGGCTAAAGAAGCTGACTGCACTCCACGAGCGTCTGGCAGCACAAATGAACCAGCTGCTAGTTAACGAGAGACACCCGGAATGGCTAACCGAAGGTCGGACGGTCCTGATCCCCAAGGACCCCAAGAAGGGACCGGTCCCCTCCAACTACCGACCAATAACCTGCCTCAGTACTACATGGAAGCTCCTGTCAGGCATCATATCGGCTAAGATGAACAGGCACATGGGTCAATACATGAGTGGGACACAGAAAGGAATTGGCAAGAATACCAGAGGCGCAAAACACCAGCTACTGGTAGACAGAACAGTCAGCCGAGACTGCAAGACCAGACTGACCAACCTGTGCACTGCCTGGATTGATTACAAGAAGGCCTATGACTCAATGCCCCACAGCTGGATACTGGAATGCCTAGAATTGTACAAGATCAATGGGACCCTAAGAGCCTTCATCAGGAACTCAATGGGGATGTGGCGTACAACACTAGAGGCCAACTCCAAGCCCATAGCACAAGTCACCATCAAGTGCGGGATCTACCAAGGAGATGCTCTGTCCCCACTGCTGTTCTGCATAGGCCTGAACCCCCTCTGTGAGATCATTAACAAGACTGGCTACGGATACCGACTACGGAACGGAGCAGTTGTCAGCCACCTCCTGTACATGGATGACATCAAGCTGTATGCCAAGAGTGAACGAGACATCGATTCACTGATCCACACTACCAGGCTATACAGCAATGACATTGGAATGTCGTTCGGACTGGAGAAGTGTAGTAGGATGGTAACAAAGAGAGGGAAGGTAGTCAGAACTGAGGGGATTGAACTACCAGAAGGCAACATTGCAGACATAGAGGACAGTTACAAGTACCTGGGGATCCCGCAGGCAAATGGGAACCATGAAGAGGCCGCTAGAAAGGCTGCAACCACCAAGTACCTGCAGAGGGTCAGGCAAGTCCTGAGGAGTCAGCTGAATGGTAAGAACAAGATCCGGGCCATCAACACGTACGCCCTGCCCGTGATCAGGTACCCTGCTGGGGTAATAGGCTGGCCAAAGGAGGAGATAGAAGCCACTGACATAAAGACAAGAAAGCTCCTTACCATGCATGGAGGGTTTCACCCCAAGTCCAGCACCCTGAGGCTGTACGCTAAGCGGAAGGAAGGGGGCCGGGGACTGGTGAGTGTCAGCACCACAGTCCAGGATGAGACAACGAACATCCAAGAATACATTGGGAAGATGGCCCCAACTGACCGAGTGCTCAGTGAATACCTCAGGCAGCAGAAACCCAAGAAAGAGGAGGGAGACGAGGAACCATCATGGAAGGACAGGCCCCTGCACGGTATGTACCACCGGCAGATAGAGGAGGTGGCTGATATCCAGAAATCCTACCAGTGGCTGGACAAAGCTGGACTGAAAGACAGCACAGAGGCACTAATCATGGCAGCACAAGAACAAGTTCTGAGTACAAGATCCATAGAGGCTGGGGTCTATCACACCAGGCAAGACCCCAGGTGCAGGCTGTGTAAAGATGCCCCAGAGACAATCCAGCACATAACAGCAGGGTGCAAGATGCTAGCAGGCAAGGCATACATGGAACGCCATAACCAAGTGGCCGGCATAGTGTACAGGAACATCTGTGCCGAGTATAACCTGGAAGTCCCGAGGTCAAAATGGGAGATGCCCCCAAGGGTGGTGGAGAATGACCGAGCTAAGATCCTGTGGGACTTCCAGATACAGACGGACAAAATGGTGGTGGCTAACCAACCGGACATAGTGGTGGTAGACAAACAGAAGAAGACGGCCGTAGTGATCGATGTAGCGGTTCCGAATGACAGCAATATCAGGAAGAATGAACACGAGAAGCTGGAGAAATACCAAGGGCTCAGAGAAGAGCTCGAGAGGATGTGGAGGGTGAAGGTAACGGTGGTCCCCGTGGTAATCGGAGCACTAGGTGCGGTGACTCCCAAGCTAGGCGAGTGGCTCCAGCAGATCCCGGGAATAACATCGGAGATCTCTGTCCAGAAGAGCGCAGTCCTGGGAACAGCTAAGATACTGCGCAGGACCCTCAAGCTCCCAGGCCTCTGGTAGAGGACCCGAGCTTGAAGGATAAACCGCCTGCAGGGGCGTGCTGGGTGTTGTTATATATATATATATATATATATATATATATATATATATATATATATATATATATATATATATATATACATACATACATACATACATACATACATACATACATACATACATATATATATGTGTGTGTGTGCGTGTATGTGTGTGTTTGGAAGACATGGAAATACCTGCAATGCTACAGTCCTGAAACACTCTGTAACAGCTAAAAGTACTACAGTAAAAGTACCTCCACTTTCTATTTGGGGTTTGACAGAGTTCCTGCATTCTTTTTTTTTCATCTAAAACTCTTCCGTGGGCCTTAAATGAACATGAGGCTCATTTCCTCTGCAGGTTTACGGAGTTTAACAGAGAAACTCAGAGCACAGGAAGTCAGAAACCTTGCCAGCAGCTTCTGCTCGATGGTTTGAAGCTGAAAAAGCCCACCTCAGGTGTGCAGGTATTGTGGGGAAGATTCCTAATTTATTTACACTTCCTCTTTAGACTAGCTGTCTGTTCAGTCAGCTGATTGAACTCACTTGCCACACCCCTCTCATAGCCATATATTACCAGTTTAATCAATAACTTTCTATAAAATCCAGAGTTGGCAAAAGTACATTCTGTACTTAAGTAGAAGTATAGATACTTGTTCAATTCAATTCAATTCAATTCAATGTTATTTATATAGTGCCAAATCACAACAACAGTCGCCTCAAGGCAATTTATATTGTAAGGTAGACCCTACAATAATACATACAGAGAAAAAAAACCAACAATCATATGACCCCCTATGAGCAAACACTTTGGCGACAGTGCAAAGAAAAACTCCCTTTTAACAAGAAGAAACCTCCTGCAGAACCAGGCTCAGTGAGGGGGCGGCCATCTGCTGCAGGTTGGGGTGAAAGAAGAAAGACAGGATAAAAGACATGCTGTGGAAGAGAGCCAGAGATTATAACAAGTATAATTCAGTGTAGAGAGGTCTATTAACACATGTTGAGTGAGAAAGGTGACTGAAAAGGAAATACTAATAGTATATTCATATGTAATTGAATTGTAATATCAGAATCAGAATTAATAAAGTATTCTGATTCTGAATATACTTCATGTTTCATTCAGTTTATCCAAATTGACGTCATTAATCAACTTTATCATTAGTTCATTTTCAAATGAACATTCATTTGAACATAATCTCTTTTTAACTCAAATACAGAGGAATACTTCTCCCTCTGTGTTTGTCAATCACATTATAGCCAAAGCAGTTTCTTTTAATAAATCGTGCATTTCATAGTCAGACATTCTTTTTAGTAGTCCAACCTAGAAGTAATAAATGCATGAACTAGTTTTTCAGTGTCACTGAGACAGGATATTTCTAATTTTAGAGATATTGCATAAATAGAAGAAAGCAGTCCTACATATTTGTTTAATATGTGCATTGAAGGACATATCCTGGTCAAAAATGACCCAGGTCTTTATGTCTTTAAGACATTGATGCAGTTTAACTAATTGGTGTGTGTTATCTGGCTTCATGGATAGATAGAGCTGGGTGTCATCTGCATAGCAGTGAAAATGTATGCTATGCCTTCTGATGATACTGCCAAAGGGAAGCATGTATAATGTAAACACAAATGGTCCTAGCACTGAACACTGTTGAACTCCATAATTAACCTCAGCATGTGAAGAAGACTCTCCATTTACATGAACAAATTGGAGTCTATTAGATAGATATGATGCAAACCACTGCAGCGCAGTACCTGTAATACCTACAGCATGCTCTAATCGTTCTAATAGAATATTATGGTCGACAGTATCGAATGTTGCACTGAGGTCATAAGAAAATCATTTGTAACCTTCACTAAAGCTGTTTCTGTGCTGTGATGGGCTCTGAAACCTGACTGAAACTCTTCAAATAAGCCATTCCTCTGCAGATGATCTGTTAGCTATTTGATAACAGAAGTTTTTTTTATATGAAAGGAAGGTTGTTGATTGGCCTATAATTAGCTAAGACCACTGGGTCTAGAGATCTTTTTTTAAGTAAAGGTTTAGAGAAATAGGTAGATCATATTTAAGATTGAAGCATTAATTAGTGGCAGGACTTCTTTGAGCAGTTTTGTAGGAATGGGGTCTAAAAGACACGTTGATGGTTTGGAGGAAGTAATTACTGAAGTTAACTCAGAAAGATCAATTGGAGAAAAAGACTCTAAATGAATATCAATGGTACTCAAAGTAGCTGTAGATAATGGTGGTGGTCAGAGGGCCCGGTGGCGCCAGTGTCCGGCGGCCTCGCCTCTGTCAGTACGCCCCAGGGCAGCTGTGGCTACAATGTAGCTTGCCATCACCAGTGTGTGAATGTGTGTGTGAATGGGTGGATGACTGGATATGTAAAGCGCTTTGGGGTCCTTAGGGACTAGTAAGGCGCTATATAAATACAGGCCATTTACCATTTACCATAATGTTACATCTGTGAGATGATTTTGAGTATTTTTTTTTCTCTAGTAATGGTTAAAAAAGTTTTGTAAAGAAATTCATGAAGTCATAACTAGAAAAAGGATTGGTTGGCTCAACAGAGCTCTGACTTTTTGTCAGCCTGTCTACAGTGCTGAAGAGAAACCTAGGGTTGGTCTTATTTTCTGGGGTGGCTGTAGCTCAGGTGGGCAACTATTCACCAGAAGGTTGGTGGTTCGATGCCAGGCTCCTCCAGTCTACACCATGCCAAATATCCTTGGGCAAGTTACTAACCCCATGTTGCTCTCCGATGCACTCCATCCGAGTGTGAATGCGAGTGAATGTTAGATAGAAGCACTAAAAAAAACCTTAGATAAAGTGCTTGTGTGAATGGGAATGATTGGGTGAATGCACAAGTTATATAAAGCGCTTTGAGTGCTCAGTGAGATTAGAAAAGCGCTATATAATAAAATGCTGTTGTCCACAATAACTAAAGAAGAAATTTACTTGGCAATTAAAAGACTAAAGGGAGGGGAAACGGCAGGGCCAGATGGGTTTGACCCAGAATGGTATAAAATAATGCAGGATTATTAGACTCGCACCATGTTAAAAACATTTAATTGGGTAATGTAAATGAAAACTATCCCTTCTTCATGGAGGGAAGCAATAATTTCCATTATACCAAAAGAAGGAAAAGATAAACTAGAATGTAGTAACTATTGCCCAATTAGCATAGCTGGACTGGCCATCGGGCATACCGGGTTTTTATGGGCCGATGATTTTTTTTTTTTTTTTGTAACGGTGGTGGACTGGCCAGATGCTGGCCGGTGTGTAAAAATAACTCAGTTGTTTGGCGGTGGCTATCGCGGAGCTTCCACAGATTCAGTAACATTAGCAAGTGGTGGAGGCCAGCAGGTGGATGAGAGAAAGGGGAGGCAGGAGAAGGAGAGACCCGAGGCAGACGCAGGTCCGAGTGTCAGGTGAACTGAACTTCAGGTAAGAAGTTATGACCTGCAGTCTATCTGGGTCAGATATAAACCAAGTTTAGGTGGAGTTTATTTTCGTTGTGCTGACTTTTTACAGTCAGTTACAATACTGCGTACTAGCTAGCATGACGGAGTTTCTATACAGCTAGGTGGGTGCTATGATGTTACTGATAGTGAACTTTATTTTATTCATAAGGTTAGTTAGTAGAGTTGCCAACCGTCCTGTAAAAAGACGGAATCGTCCCGCATTGAGAGAAAATATTACGTGTTTCGTATTGAACTGAAAAGGAGCACAGTTTGTCCTGTACTTCAGCTAGAATGGAAAAAGACACAAAGCTGGATTTATTCTGTCTTTACGCTGCACAGCTGCCTCTTCTCTTCTAATTCTGTCCCCCTCCCTCTCCTGTTGCTACTTCAATCATGAAACTTATCAGTGATCAGCTTTTCTCTCTTGTTTGTTTATCGCCCACTTAGCGCCAGAAAGAAGAAACCAGCAGATGTCACGTTAAACAACAGCTGCACGTTTAAGCTTGATCAGCTGTTGTTAGAATTTATTTAATATTAATTTCTAGTATCAGCTAATGTTTGCTGGAGCCACAGCTGTAAAAGCTGCTGGTCATGATATCGGTTTGTATATGTGGCGAGAGGGAAACATGAAGATGAAACCAGGAGATGTCCTTACCCATCAGAGCTGAACAGGTGATTGAGAAACAGGTTTACCTTTTAGGTGACAGTAATGAGTTGAAGGGAAGTTATGAACTGTTTCTGAGAGACAAATAACACCAGGATCCTTTTTTACGCTGACAGCTGGTAACTGTGCAGGGGCGGGTCTAGCAAAGTTTTGCCAGGGGGCCAGGTAGGGTATTAACAGGGAAAGGGGAGCACAAAGAAATATGTTCTTATTCTCATTTAAAATGTCATGCTTTTATTAATTATCTGAAGCTTACAACCAAAGTTGTTATCTGACGTAAAATGTATAGAAATATACCAACAAGACAGCGTACATCACTGTCAAAACAGAGTCTGTTTTCATTCAAAGGCTTTATGGCTTTTCCTATAATACCTGGGGGGGGGGGCAGTCTCTAGTCAAAATGCCCGGGCCAATTTTTTGTCCCAGTCCAGCCCTGCCAATTAGTGTACTGAATATTGATTATAAGTTGTTCACATTCATCATCTCTAAGAGACTAGAAACAATATTACCCGGGTTAATACATAATGACCAAACGGGTTTCATCAAACAGAGACAGGCCCAGGACAACATCAGAAAGGTTTTGCACATAATGAGGCAGGTTGATAAACAAAAATTAGAGACCTTAGTGTTAAGTTTAGATGCCAAGAAGGCATTCGGTTCAGTGAAATGGTCCTTTTTATATAAAGTGCTTGAGAACTTTGCTTGTTTAACTTTGATAAATCCATAGTTGATATTATTTCAGGGCTATACAACAAACCAACAGCTAAAATCAAAATCAACAGAAACGTCACCGAACCATTTTATATTGGAATGCTGGACACGACAGGGTTGCTGTATTTCACCACTGCTTTTTGCTTTGTTTATAGAACTATTAAGTTAGTGGATCAGACAGAAACAGGATATAACTGGAGTAAGAACGGCAGAAGGGGAACAGAAATTAGCACTATTTGCTGACGACATACTTTTAACAATATCCTATCCCTCAAAGGCACTCCCACAAATCATGGAAATGCTATCAGAGTATGGTTCTTTTTCGGGATATAAGGTTAATGTAAATAAAACGCAGGTATTAACTTTAAACTATGAACCACCAGTCGAAATTAAGAATCGCTATAAATGGAAATGGGATGCAGATAGCATTAGGTATTTAGGGGTGGCAATACACCGTGACTTCACCAAAATGTTCAATGCCAACAATGCCCCGCTAAATGAATCTATAAAATCAGATATACAAAGATGGGATACCATTCCATTTCAGGACCTACACTCCAGGATCGAATCAATCAGATTAAATTTTCTTCCCCGACTGCTGTATTTGTTTCAGTCTTTACCGATAGAATATTGTTAAAATATATCTGGAACAGGAAAAAACTAGAGTTAAATATAAAACGCTCCAACTAAAGAAAGAAAAGGGAGGGCTTCCTTGTCTACGAGAATATTAATGTGCAGCTCAGTTAAGACCACTGATATGTCTCTGTTGTCCAGATTACACCGCCGGATGGAAAGATGTTGAAGGAACAATAGTTAAAGGAATACCAGTTACAGCTTTAATATCGGACATAAAATTACAGAATAAAATACACATGGCAGACAAACCCATACTACAAATAATGATATCTGCTTGGAAAGAAGTAATAAGAATTTAGGGTTTGGAAAATGCCTCCAAGGTTTTAAGATGGTGTGCATATGATTCAGATTTTACTCCAAATCAGTACGATAATAGATTCAAAAACTGGATTTCAAAAGGTATAACTAATTATTATTCATTTGTCCACAAGGGGGCATTCCAAAGCTTTGAATTTTTAAGGAGTAAACATGATTTAGGTTCAGACGATTTCTTTAGATATCAACAGGTCAGAAATTATTTTAATCAAAACTTAAAAGTTAACCTAAATGAATTACAATTTGTAGAAACATTTTTATTATTAACTAAACCTGGAGTGCAAAGCAAAATTATTTCCAATTTATATAACAGCATCCTGTGGTGTAAAAGTGACAGCACTGTGTTTATTAAAGCAATGTGGAGAAAAGAAGGTAATTTGCCAATTACAGAGGAGTGTTGGGCCACGCATGCAAGATACAGTGGGCTACCACTGGGTCTAATGTTTGGCGTGAATTTTGTTGGAAAAGCATCATGAGATTTTTCATCACCCCTGCTCAACAAAGATATCGGGGAACTGGTGACAAACGTTGGAGATGTGGGGGAGATGGAGCTAACCATTTCCATATCTTTTGAGATTGCAAAGTTGTTTGCCAGTATTGGTCTCTAATCCATGAACATCTACAAAATGGTTTTTCATTTGTTTATCCTTTAACCTTTGAGACCATATTTTTGTGTAATGCACCAGTGGATAAATTGAATTACAATGATAGAAGACTCTTGTATATCCTACTGGCCGCAAGTAAAAAGCCTCTTACGAGGAGACGGCTTAAGCCTGAACCACCAACGATGGAAGATTGGATACATTCTGTACAAGAGATGTATACGATGGAATAATTGTCATTTTCTCTTAAACTTCAGAGGGATACCATCAACAGAATATGGTCTAAATGGACAGAATATGTTAAGCCTGTGAGGTGTGATTTTTTATGAACCATGCTTTTTTTTTACATTAAAGCCCTGAGTATTATGTGAGCTTACCCGCCCTGCTACCTCCTAACCCAAGTCTTTTTTTCCCCCTTTCTTTTCTTTTTTCTCTCATCTTTTCTTTGTTCTTTCCAATTATAAGTTAAAAAATATGAAAGCAAAGACAGTGTAAAAAGCCATACTACTGTTATGTTCAATTGCTTTCTCAATAAAAGAGATAATAAAAAAAGAAAAGCGCTATAAGAACCAGTCCATTTACCATTTCCCTCAATCAGTGATGAATAGTCAGATGTTCTGGCTTTGCGGAGGGCTTTCTTATAAAGCAGCAAACTATTTCTCCACACTAAATGATCTTCTAAATTTTTGACACACCATTTCCTCTCCAGCTTACAAGTTATCTGCTTTAGGATACGAGAATTATACCACACCATTAAATACTTCTGATTTGAGGCCTTATTTTTCACAGGAGCCACAGTATCCAGTGTCATACGTAGTGAGGAGGCAAAGTTATTAACAAGATAATCGACCTCTGTTTGAGCAGCGTTCAGGTACAGTAGCTGCTCTGCTCTGTGTTGGTACAGGGCATTGAAGATGATAACAGTGGGTGCATTATACTCTTAAACTTAGTTACAGCACTTTCAGAAAGACATCTACAGTGGGGCAAAAAAGTATTTAGTCAGCCACCGATTATGGAAGTTCCCCCACTTAAAATGATGACAGAGGTCAGTAATTTGCACCAGAGGTACACTTCAACTGTGAGAGACAGAATGTGAAAAAAAAATCCATGAATTCACATGGTAGGATTTGTAAAGAATTTATTCGTAAATTAGGGTGGAAAATAAGTATTTGGTCACCTCAAACAAGGAAAATCTCTGGCTCTCACAGACCTGTAACGTCTTCTGTAAGAAGCTTTTCTGTCCCCCACTCGTTACCTGTATGAATGGCACCTGTTTGAACTCATCATCTGTATAAAAGACACCTGTCCACAGCCTCAAACAGTCAGACTCCAAACGCCGCCATGGCCAAGACCAAAGAGCTTTCGAAGGACACCAGGAAAAGTATTGTAGACCTGCACCAGACTGGGAAGAGTGAATCTACAATAGGCAAGCAGCTTGGTGTGAAAAAAATCAACTGTGGGAGCAATTATCAGAAAATGGAAGACATACAAGACCACTGATAATCTCCCTCGATCTGGGGCTCCACGCAAGATCTCATCCCGTGGGGTCAAAATGATCATGAGAACGGTGAGCAAAGATCCCAGAACCACACGGGGGAACCTGGTGAATGACCTGCAGAGAGCTGGGACCAAAGTAACAAAGGTCACCATCAGTAACACACTACAACGGCAGGGAATCAAATCCCGCAGTGCCAGACGTGTTCCGCTGCTGAAGCCAGTGCATGTCCAGGCCCGTCTGAAGTTTGCCAGAGAGCACATAGATGATACAGCAGAGGATTGGGAGAATGTCATGTGGTCAGATGAAACCAAAGTAGAACTTTTTGGTATAAACTCAACTCGTCGTGTTTGGAGGAAGAAGAATACTGAGTTGCATCCCAAGAACACCATACCTACTGTGAAGCATGGGGGTGGAAACATCATGCTATGGGGCTGTTTTTCTGCCAAGGGGACAGGACGACTGATCCGTGTTAAGGACAGAATGAATGGGGCCATGTATCGTGAGATTTTGAGCCAAAACCTCCTTCCATCAGTGAGAACTTTGAAGATGAAACGAGGCTGGGTCTTCCAACATGACAATGATCCAAAACACACCGCCCGGGCAACAAAGGAGTGGCTCCGTAAGAAGCATTTGAAAGTCCTGGAGTGGCCTAGCCAGTCTCCAGACCTCAACCCCATAGAAAATCTGTGGCGGGAGTTGAAAGTCCGTGTTGCTCGGCGACAGCCCCAAAACATCACTGCTCTCGAGAAGATCTGCATGGAGGAATGGGCCAAAATACCAGCTACTGTGTGTGCAAACCTGGTAACGACCTATAGTAAACGTTTGACCTCTGTTATTGCCAACAAAGGTTATGTTACAAAGTATTGAGTTGTATTTTTGTTATTGACCAAATATTTATTTTCCACCCTGATTTACGAATAAATTCTTTACAAATCCTACCATGTGGATTCATGGATTTTTTTTTCACATTCTGTCTCTCACAGTTGAAGTGTACCTCTGGTGCAAATTACTGACCTCTGTCATCATTTTAAGTGGGGGAACTTGCACAATCGGTGGCTGACTAAATACTTTTTTGCCCCACTGTACTGTGATGAAGTCTGCTCCCCACTGCTGTGTAATCAATTATTGTAAATGTAAATGTTATCAGGAAATGATCAGACAAGAGAGGGTTTTCAGGAAACACTGCTAAATGTTCAGTTTCTATGCCATATGTTAAAACAAGATCTACACAGCAAATCCAGCATGCCCAAATTAACACTGTCGGATTTGATTTCAACACTATTAAAGTGTCTATATGGGTCCACACCAGAGAGTGTTAATTTAACTCTTTTTGGAGAGTTGGTACGTTAACTCTGATTTAGTGTTAAACACCAAATCTGTCTGGAGTTGATAATTTAACACTTGGTGTTAAGAGTTTATATATTAACTCTCAAAGAGTATTTTAGTTTAACTACGTAAGAGTTATCTTCTAATTCATTCTAAAAAGCGGGAATTTTACTGTTCTGAACTTATAGAAATTTCTTTTGGAAATAAACATTTACTAAAAAGATGCAATGGTTTTTGAAAAACATTTATTCTGAACTGTGCACCACAATTTCAAAACATTTTCTGAAAGATGTAACAGTGTACATGTTCTCACGTTCATTAGAATTGTGTTTATCAAAAGGTCTGACATAGGCGAGCTGGTAAATGCAAATAACAGCATTCTCATCACTTATTTCTTCAATACAATATGCATGTCCTTCATTCATCCCTTTGTGGAACTTCAACGCACTTCTGCTCTCCCCCATATTCCATCTTCACAAGCATATCCTGTGCGGAGATTGAATAAAAATTAGTTGACACTAATTAATGGCACAAATAATCCAGTAAACAATTGCAGCACAGTAAAAAGAAAAAAAAAAGGAATCCTCTTTGAGCCATTACTTGTGTAAAGTATTTTCCCAAAAGACAAATACACAGGCAACAGGTAATACTGAACTAAATGTAAAACCTCAACCTTTTTCATTTTTACCTAAACCGTGTGCACAAAACTCTGGAGGGATCTATACTAACGTAGAACCCAGTCAGGACGTCTGCTACTGCTGTTTGCTCGTTTTTTTTTTATTTATGGGCGATCATTTTCAGGCTTCAAGTAGCACCATTATACCAACATTTCACATTCTACACATTGTTTTAGGTGTATTTGACCAAAGGTTTGACTGAAAATTCACATGCAAGCTTTTTCCAAGGCTGTGGTATTTGCCCGCAAACAATACCTTTCAGCTAGCTAAAACAGAATATTATGCTATCACTGAGCAACATGGCTAATGCCTTTCACACAGCTTTGTCTCAACTCCAAAGAGCCACAGAAGTAAAAGCTCATAATAATAATTGAAACAATCTTTGAAAAAATGACTTACCAAGCATGGCAAACAACTCAAATATGTAGAGCAAAATGTTCTGAAACGGCTTCACTTCAGCTTCGATTGGAGCCGTGCTGGGGGCGGAGTCTGTGAATTTACTCTGTTGGTGTCATAGCCCCTCTAGGAGTTCAGAGTTAAGAGGTCAAGAGTTAATGTTTCCATTGTAACACCTCCAGATTTGACAGAGAAACACTCATTTTTAACACTCGATTTTAACTACTATCATTTTACACCTCAGAGTTACATTAAAAGAATGTGACTCTGCTTAGAGTAAAATTAACTCTACTTTTGCAAGGAGACTATTAACACCAAAAAATTTAACACTTTTGAATTTGCTGTGTAGAGTGTGATTAAAGTGGTGGGTGGCTTCTTTTACATTTTGAGAGAAGCCAATTGAGTCTAGTTGGGTGGCTGTAGCTCAGGTGGCAGAGCAGGTCAGCCACTAATCAGAAGGTTGGTGGTTCGATCCCAGTCTGCCTCCTGACTGCATGCCAAATATCCTTGGGCAAGATACTAACCCCGTGTTTGCCTACTGGTGGTGGTCAGAGGGCCCGGTGGCGCCAGTGTCCGGCAGCCTCGCCTCTGTCAGTGCGCCCCAGGGCAGCTGTGGCTACAATGTAGCTTGCCATCACCAGTGTGTGAATGTGTGTGTGAATGGGTGGATGACTGGATATGTAAAGCGCTTTGGGGTCCTTAGGGACTAGTAAGGCGCTATATAAATACAGGCCATTTACCATTTACCATAATGTTACATCTGTGAGATGATTTTGAGTATTTTTTTTTCTCTAGTAATGGAGGATGAAAACCATTACAGACTTCAAAGGGCGAGAGACCGGTGGCAGAAGAGACGTGAAGGTTATGAGACAGCCCAGCCCACAACAGGTAACGAGGCCAAAGCGACGGTTGGGCGGAGACGAAGCACCTCAAGAAGCGCCCCAACTGTTGATTGGTCCGTTCAACCTGCCCATTGGTCTGAGGGTGATAGCCGGACGAGAGGCTGGGAGACGCTCCAATCAGGTGGCAAAAGGCTTTCCAGAACCTGGCGGTGAACTGGGGCCCCCGATCAGAGACTATGTCCTTGGGGAACCCGTGAAGCCGGACGACATGGTCCAAGAGGAGCTTGGCCATCCGTTTGGCAGAAGGGAGGCCGGCCAGAGCGACCAGGTGCACCGCCTTAGAAAACCGGTCTACAAAGGTGAAGATGGTGTCAAGACCGTCCACGGATGGGAGGCCGGTAACAAAGTCAAGGCCGACATGGGACCAGGGACGTCCCAGCACAGGGAGAGGGCGAAGGTTGCCAGCGGGCGGCTGAGTGGAGGACTTGGCCCGAGCACAGGTGTCACAGGCATAAACGAATTCACGGACGTCCCGAGTCATGGAGGGCCACCAGAAGGCACGACGGAGGAGTTGGAGGGTCCTGTCGGGCCCCGGGTGACCAGAGAGCGGGGAGGAATGAGCCCAGAGCAAGGCCTCCTGACAGCACCGGGATGGTACATAGAGCCTCCCAGCAGGGGTGTCAGGCGGAGGTGGTTCGGCGGTCAGGGCATTCCGGATAGAGTCCTCCAAGGGCCACCGAAGGGGGGCAGCAAAGCAATGAGAAGGTAGGATAGGTCCAGGGTCTGACGTGAGGCCGTCCTGGGCGAACTGTCTGGAGAGAGCGTCTGCCTTAGCGTTCTTGGAACCAGGGCGGTAGGCGAGGTGGAAATTGTAAGGCTAAAAGAATAAGGCCCAAAGGGCCTGCCTTGGGTTGAGCTGCTTGGCAGAACGAATATGGATCAGGTTCTGATGATCAGTCCAGATCAGAAAAGGGTCTTTCGCTCCCAGGAGCCAATGCCGCCACTCTTCTAAGGCCCACTTGATGGCCAGGAGTTCTCGGTCTCCGACACCGTACCGTTGCTGCATGGGAGAAAATTTCATTGACACTGGGGACCCCAATCCAGGATCTGGCAGGAAGACCAGGAGATGTGGGGGTCATGTTGACGGAACCAGGGGTATCCAAGGATGAGAGGAGAGGAAATGGCTGAGACTACTAGAAACTGGATCTCCTCCTGATGATCCCCAATAGACATGCGAACTGGCTGGGTCTGGAACTGGATCGGGTAGGGTAGGAGGGGTCGCCCATCTACTGAGGTCACCAGGAGAAATCGATCGACGGAAGTTAACCGAATGCGAAGTTGAGAGGCTAGTGTTTGGTCGATGAAGTTCTCAGCGGCTCCGGTGTCCAGGAGGGTTTCAGATGAGAACTGTTGGTGTTTCAGGTGAAATATTACTGGTAACAGAAAACGAGAGGGGTCAGAGGAGTGGGAAGGGCCAGGTGGGACTCCCCCACAGTCTACCTGGCATCGTCGTTTCCCGGACGTAGCGGGCACTGGGGACGACGGTGTCGAGCTGATCCACAGTAGGCGCAGAGACCCTCACGCCAGCGTCTCTCTCTCTCCTCTTTGGAGAGTCTACCCAGCTGCATGGGCTCCTCGCTGGATCTACTGCTTGGGCTAGCAGTGGCTCCGTCAGAGGGGGGAGGAGGCTGCGAAGACGTGGCCCTCTGAGGCTGGAAGGATTTGAAGGCCCGAGGGGTGTGGCGAGGCCGCGACATCACTCGTTGGTCGATCTTCAGGGTGAGGTCCACGGCCTCATCCAGAGTTTTTGGGGCCTCACGGCCGGTCATCTCATCTCGGATGTAATCAGCCAGTCCCTCCAGAAAAATAGAGCGCAGAGAATCATCTCCCCACTTTAGCTTAGCGGCCAGGATACGGAATTGGGAGGCAAAGTGACAGACGGGTCGACTGCCCTGGCGTAAATGAAGCAGCTGTGACTCCACTTCCACTTCACTGCTCGGGGGAACAAATGTCTTTTTAATGCCTCCACAAACAGGGCATAGTCATTGCAAGCTGCAGATTTATTGTTGTAGAGAGCCGCGGCCCATTCCTGAGCCTGGCCAGACAAGAGAGAGGTTAACAGTGCAACTTTTGCACGGGCGGTGGCGTATTTAGTGGGCTGACATTCAAACAGCATGTCTAAAGTGGTGAGCAAACCATCAGGCTGCCCATCAACTCCGTTCCACTTATCTGGTAGTCCGATCTGGGGCTCCGCGCTCACCGGCGCTGGCTGACGTTGCAGCAAGGTGACGGAAGTGGAAAGTTGGAGGACAGTTTCGGTGAGGGACTTCATTTTTGTGCTCATCCAATCTACCACACCGCGAAGATATAGTACTTCGGCTTTTAGCCGTTCGAATTCCTCTGTGTCAATATGCGGCTCAGACATCCTGTCACGATCAGGCGAATTACACACAGTAGTTCGGCGTGCCCGTGTGGCGTGCTGGCTAGACCCAAACGCGGCGAAGGCTAGCGGTGGGTTGGAACAGACACGCAGTTATTCTAGTAACAATCAGTGCACAAAGCGTAGCTTCGGAACTGTCGTTACAGATGGAGAGCGAGCGGAGCCGGGATGAGAAAAAGTATCAAAGGGACAAACACTCACGGTTGCTGAATCAGGCGGAGACTGACGTCGGCAAAGTTTCGGAGCTCCTGACATGAAGAGAACGATGTCTGAGCGGCGAACAGGTGAGTGGCGTCTCTCTTTTAAACCCGGCCCCGTGATCAGCTGATCACCGGCTGACACTTGGAAGAGAGAGACCTAATGTTTAATAATCCACATTTCACTGTTTTACTCTTTTGTTCAGAAGTGGATGCTGTATTGTTCTTTCTTTGTTATTTTTTATGTTTAGGTCATTTTTTGCTGGTTTTTAGTTTGTTTGGTTTTTTTTGTCTGTTTGGGACTTAACACAGTCTCTAAGGGGTTTTGGGGGGATAACAGGAGGAGAGAAGCTGCAGAGAGGAGTGCAAGACTGCAGCTCTGTTTCCTGGTCCCAACTCTGGATAGTCACATTTTGGGGGGTTTAATAAATTTGGCCAGATTTCTAGAAATGAGAGCTGCTCCATCCAAAGTGGGATGGATGCCGTTTCTCCTAACAAGACCAGGTTTCCTCCAGAAGGTTTGCCAATTATCTATGAAGCCCACATTGTTTTGTGGACACCACTCAGACAGACAGCAATTTAAGAAGAACATGCGGCTAAACATGTCACACCTGGTCTGATTGGGGAGGGGACCAGAGAAAACTACACAGTCCCACATTGTTTTGGCAAAGTTACACACCGATTCAATATTGATTTTAATGACCTCCAATTGACGTAATCAGGTGGCATTACTGCCGACGTGAATTGTAATTTTACTGAATTTACATTTACCCTTAGCCAGCAGTTTTAAATTTCCCTCAATGTCACCTGTTCTGGCCCCTGGAAGACAGTTGACTATGGTTGCTGGTGTCTCTAGCTTCACATGTCTGAGAACAGAATCGCCAATTAATAGAGTTTGATCCCCGGTGGGTGTGTCGCCGAGTAGGGAAAAACGGTTACACACATGAACAGGTTGGTGGTGTACCTGGGGCTTCTGTTTAAGACTATGCTTCCTCCTCACTGCCACCCAGTTGTCCTCTTTCCCCTGCTGCTCGGGGCCTCCCGGGGGGAACAGCTATAGGGCCTACGCTACCTTCGGCTGTACCGGCTACAGGGGCCTGGCTAGCTACGGGTGTATCAGAGTCTCCAATTCAGTAATCCTATCCTTTAGAGCCCCCCCCCCCCCAAGAGCACCTGGCTGCAGCCACTGGGGAGCGCCATATTGCAACCTCCACAGTAACCAGAAACACGTGACCTCCACACTAACCGGACACACGTGACCTCCACACTAACCGGAAACACGTGACCTCCACACTAACCGGAAACATGTAACTTCAGTTAAATCGACTTTGACCACAAGAGCACCTGGCTGCAGCCACTGGGGAGCGCCATATTGCAACCTCCACAGTAACCGGAAACACGTGACCTCCACACTAACCGGAAACATGTAACTTCAGTTAAATCGACTTTGACAGTGAAAACAAAATTGTGGGGTTTTTTTACTATTCATGCTGATAAATAAATTTGGTTCTAAGTGTTTTTTAACACTCTGGGATTATTAAAAAAAATCACCATCCCTTCAGCTTGTTCGTGGCAAAAGTGTCCATGTGTTATGTTTTTATTTCTTTGCTACTTTTTCTGCATAAAGGTTTTTTCATAAATATAAACTAGTCATTACTTTTTACATGTTTAATCCTTCAAACACCTTTTTCTAGTACAATGCACTTGTTTGAAGACAACCTCAAAACTAGGGATGGGTACCGGTGTCCGGTGCCATGATGGCACCGGTTCTGACATAAACGGTAGTAACCAGACCGAAAAGCAGCGCACATTTCGGTGCTTTATTTCGGTGCTTTTTTTTCCTGAGCTGTGATACACTTTAGATTCTAGCCAATCATTTTATGTTTCCGAGGATAGTAGGCGGGGCCAGGTACGTACGTTCTGTTAGAGCAGAGCTACAGATTAAAAATGCCCAAGGCGAAGCGGTTAAAAGTCTGGCTGTACTTCACAGCAAAATATGCAAACTCAGCAGCAACAAGTGCTTTAAGCTGATACTGTGATACTGTCAAAGGAGGTAACACCTCAAATCCGATGAAACACCTGGCGACGCATAGCGTTTTTTTAAAAAGCCCAGAAATGCGCCGTATTTGATAGCTTGCCGCGAGACCTCACACCGAGCACATCTACTGCGGGTGGGTTGCCTGTTATGCAACATCCCCCAAAAACACGAAGAGGAGAGTCCTGGCCCCTAGCCCTGCCAGTGTAGCAGAAATGATGACGGATGATGGTGGCAGCAGCCGTTCTTCTCTGCGTGAGTAGCTAATTTACGTTGAGTAGGCTAACCACGTTATTACATTAATGCATGTAAGGTGAACTAGCAAACATCATCATAGCTACATGCGGCTGTCCTCTTGTTTGATGGCAGATACTCCCTTCACCCTGGCTAAAAAGGCTAAAATGACCAAAGAAAAAGTGGAAAACAGTTAAACATGAGAGGTTTAGGACAAAGTTTGTGTTTTTTCCATTGTTTAAGCACTGCTTCCAGCCAAGAGTGATACCATATATGCCCCATAGCTGCAGAAAAGGCTAACATTGTTATATTTTTACAAAAAACAGCTGAACATGAGAGGTTTTTGGACCAATTTTGTGTTCTCCATTCTTTAAGCACCGGTTTGAGCACCGTTTGAGCACCGGCGCCGTTTCAAAAGTACCGATTTGGCACCGGTATCGGATAAAACCTAAACGATACCCATCCCTACTCAAAACTCACCATTTCATATATCAGCAGTGCTACTGGAAATTATTGTAAAGTCATCCCTCACAATAAAGCGGTTCTACTTTAGCGGACTGTTTCGCTGATTTTTTTTTTTATAGATTTTTTTTTTATTACAGTACATTGTGTTGTGCGTTCTGATTGCTGTGGAACATTGTCAATCAACCTAGTACAGTGTCTCCTGTACACCAGCGGTCGCCAACAGAGCCACGGACCAGTACCGGTCCGTTGAGTCTGTTTCCCTGGGTCTTTTCCCGTGTTGTGGTCGTGTGTCTTATTTTGAAAGAACTATTTACGCGTTACCATAGCGACCAGAGAGAATCAAGAAGCAGAGAGGAGGATGTTACTCTCAATGTTGTTGGCGCAACAAGACACTGCTCATAAAGTTACACAAGTACACAGCCGAATTCACATTTATTATGATATTTACAAAATACCACCGTTTTTGTCTTTGTTTGTATCATTTTATTTTGTTGTATTTATCTGCAACACCTTAAAAGCCCGTGCGTGAAAATATTGTCTCACATTAAACTGGTCCGTGGTGCAAAAAAGGTTGGGGACCACTGCTGTACACTACAGAATGCGTTTAGCTTGTCGAATTTATATAAATCTGCCCACGAAACGTTTTGCACGGTTTCATTTTATAATACTGGACTTATGTTTTTATGATGGGTTGAACTTTAAGTGTTTAAACAAAAGAGAAAATGCGATAAACGAGGGACTGCTGTATTATTAATAGTAGAGTCTGGGACATCTAATTGATTAACATCCACATTGATTATCATGCACTATTATTTTTGTTCAAGGAGAGCAAAAACTATAAAACTCTCTCTCAGCAAAAATGGCCACTTTTGTGTATGTTCACAAAATGCTGTAAAATATATATTTATTAAAACATTTATCTACTTTCACCGACTTGACCCTTTAAATTAGCACCAGTCCTTTTCATCAAAACCATTTTATCTACATTCTTTTTTTTTTTACTCTTTAAATGCCAGTTAGGTTATATATAGTACCAGTAACGTTTCAGATAAAAAGGTGATAAAGTCCTAATGGTTTCATAAATCTTCCTATTTATTTATTTTTTTCATATAAGCATCGGGGGCAAGGCTGTCTTGCAATTGTTGAGGTTCACTAGTGTGCGTCCTATTTCTTCCAGGATCACTCTTCATTTGTAGGTTTTAGTGGACTCTTAGTACTGTGAAGTGGTTTTCATGGGACAAAGGCTTGTATGCCAAGATCTGGGAGATTGTAGAAATGAGCAGTAATGTCCTTCTTACCATCTTTCCAGAAAAATAAGTGATCTGGAAGCTGTTAAGCTTACTTACAGCAGCAGCACTTTCTGCAGCTGCATTAAGTCCAGGACACATTTACTAACAGTATGTGTTGCTGTATGTGCTGCAGCTTTGAATCTTTTATTAATATATATTTTGTTAATATATTGGCTATGGTGTCTTGTTATGAAATGTACAAGAGTAAAAGTGTTAGCATGTGCTTCAAAGCTAAGTTTGACTGGGAAACTCAAAGCTCAATAGTCTGTATCAACAACAATTCACTGCAGCCTGTGTAATATTTGATGCGTCATAATTTCTTCCAGTCTATATTCCATCCATCCATCCATCCATCTTCATCCGCTTTATCCGAGGCCGGGTCGCGGGGGCAGCAGCCTAAGCAAAGAGGCCCAGACCTCCCTCTCCCCAGCCACCTCCTCCAGCTTATCCGGGGGAACACCACGGTGTTCCCAGGCCAGCCGAGAGATATAATCTCTCCAGCATGTCCTGGGTCTGCCCCGGGGCCTCCTCCCGGTGGGACATGCCTGGAACACCTCACCCAGGAGGCGCCCAGGGGGCATCCTTGTCAGATGCCCGAATCACCTCAGCTGGCTCCTTTCGATGTGGAGCAGCAACAGCTCTACTCTGAGCCCCTCCCGGATGGCCAAACTTCTCATCCTATTTCTAAGGGAGAGGCCAGCCACCCTTCGGAGGAAGCTCATTTCTGCCGCTTGTATCCGCGATCTCGTTCTTTCGGTCACTACCCACAGCTCGTGGCCATAGGTGAGGGTAGGGACGTAGATCGACTGGTAAATTGAGAGCTTTGCTTTTACACTCAGCTCCCTCTTCACCACGACGGACCGGTGCAGCGTCTGCATTACTGCAGCTGCAGCCCCAATCCGTCTGTCGATCTCCGGCTCCCTTCTCCCATCACTCGCGAACAAGACCCCGAGATACTTGAACTCCTCCACTTGGGGCAGGAACTCATCCCCGACCCGGAGTGGGCACTCCACCCTTTTCCGGCTGAGAACCATGGCCTCAGATTTGGAGGTGCTGATCCTCATTCCCGCTGCTTCACACTCGGCTGCGAACCGGTCCAGTGCGAGCTGGAGGCCCTCACCCGATGAAGCCAACAGAACCACATCATCCGCAAAAATCAGAGATGAGATTCTGAGGCCACCAAAGCGAAAGCCCTCCTGTCCATAAAAATTATGAACAGAACCGAAGGCAAAGGGCAGCCCTGGCGGAGCCCATCACCCACCGGGAACGAGTCCGACTTATTGCTGGCAATGCGAACCAAGCTCTTGCAACGGTTGTATAGGGATCGAATGGCCCGTAGCAATGGGCCAGACACCCCATACTCCCGCAACACCTCCCACAGGACACTCCGAGGGACAAAAAACCCATGTAGACTGGTTGGGCAAACTCCCATGCACCCTCAAGTATCCTCGAGAGGATAAAGAGCTGGTCCAGTGTTCCGCGACCAGGATGAAAACCGCATTGTTCCTCCTGTATCCGAGGTTCGACTAGCGGACGAACTCTCCTTTCCAGCACCCTGGCATAGACTTTCCCAGGGAGGCTGAGGAGTGTGATCCCCCTGTAGTTGGAACACACCCTCCGGTCCCCCTTCTTAAAGATGGGGACCACCACCCCCAGTCTGCCAGTCCACAGGTACTGCCCCTGATCTCCACGCAACATTGCAGAGGCGTGTCAACCAGGACAGCCCTACAATGTCCAGAGCCTTCAGGAACTCGGGGCGGACCTCATCAGTTGTTTAACTGCCTCAGTGACCTCGCCCCCGGAAATTGGCGGGTCATTCCCCTCATCCCCAGACTCTGCTTCCTCCTCGGAAGACGTGTCAGTGGGATTAAGGAGGTCCTCGAAGTATTCCTTCCACCGCCTGACAATTTTCTCAGTCGACGTCAGCAGCACTCCGCCAGCACTATACACAGTGCAGGTAGAGCACCACTTTCCCCTCCTGAGACGCCTGACGGTTTGCCAGAATCTCTTCAAGGCAGTCCGAAAGTCTTTTTCCATGGCCTCTCCAAACTCCTCCCACACCCAAGTTTTTGCTTCAGCCACTGCCCGTGCCGCATTCCGCTTGGCCTGTCGATACCTGTCGGCTGCCTCCGGAGTCCCACAGGCTAACCAAGCCCGATAGGACTCCTTCTTCAGCCTGGTGGCTCCCTTCACCTCTGGTGTCCACCAATTGGTTCGGGGATTACCACCACAGCAGGCACCAACCACCTTGCGGCCGCAGCTCAATGCAGCAGCTTCGGCAGAATATGATCCATTCGGACTCAATGTCCCCAGTCTCCCTCGGAATGCTGTTGAAGCTCTGCCGGAGGTGTGCGTTGAAGATCTCGCGGACTGGGGCCTCTGCTAGACGTTCCCAGCACACCCTCACTACGCGTTTAGGTGCACTGTCAAGCTCTCTAAGTTTGTGCAGCTTCCCCGCTTGAAAGGGATTGATGCATCTACCACAGGTGTTTAACTGGGTTTCACTCAATGACCAGGCAGATCTTTTGTTTTCCTTTTCTTTAATCTTCTTTTCGGCCACAGTCAGCCATAGGTGAAAAACCTTTAAATACAAACCAAAAAACCCAAATACAAATTATGTTTGTTATCACACATCTGCAAATATTGTAAACAATCCCAAACACATTTTTTTTTCTTTTTTTTTTTAAACACATCAATGCAGTGCATAAGCTTTGTAGTACAATATTTGCTTGAGTATTTTTAAATGCTCAAATTACGTAATTCACTAACAATTGTACATACACCTTGAGAAATACTGCTTTCTATTAAAGTGCTAAATTAAATAATCAATCTGCATTAGAACTTGAGCAGTAACAATAGTATTTATAACCAGCTTCTCTTAACCATATGCAAGCATTAACAGTCTTCCATATGCAGACCAACAATAAACAATGGTGCCGCTCGTAAACAGGCAACCAACTCACGGCACAGTGCTAATGCTACGTAAGCTAGCGGCAGCCGCGATTCTTTAGCAACTCGCTTCAAAGTCTTTTACCATAGTCAGCAACCATTCCCTTACCGGCTGCCTCCCTGGCTTTAAAGATACTTCAGTTCCACACAATATTCATGTTGGCGACAACTTATTGAAGGAATTATGCTGGGCTTTTCCCGAAAGTGGCACCTTCCTATTGCTTCCCAGTTCGCCTTTCTTTTTCTTCCCGACAGAAACCCAGACACAAGATTAGTTCCGCCCTCCAGTCTGTCACGTTTACTTTTTCCCTCAGGGCTCTCCACCTCCTACTCGGTTTGACTTGACACCTCCCACTCGATCTTCCCTTGGAACACAGGAGATCGCCAAGTACACAAGCAAACCGCAGTTTAACTCATCCCATTTAAGCATGACACTGACGACTTGGTCCCATTTTGCTCCTCCACAGGTAACAGAACAACTAGACGTCTGACGTCTCTATGAAGGATGGTAGCTTGAGCCACCGGAGTCGCTCCCCTTGAACCAGAGCTTAAGTCCTCCGCCCTCAAGGACCTAGCCACAGAACCACTGTAACTTGGGCATACCCGGACATTGACGTCCCTCACAATACCCTTTTTGTCAGGATTAGTGCTGACAACCATGCCCATTTTGAAGTGCCCTCTCAGTGCATTCTGATCACTTAACCAGACGACATCTCCAACAGTGACATTTCTGTGTGCAGTGTGCCACTTGCTCCTTACAAACAAATTAGGGCCAGCAAGTTGGCTCCAGGACCTCCAAAACTTGCTCACTTCTGCCTGGATTGCTTGAAGTCTCTTATAGGGGTAAACGGAAAAGTCAAACATCTTGAAGTCCCCACTTTGAGATGCTCGACCAAGAAAAAGACTGTTGGGTGTGACATAATGAATGCAACCTTCCCGACTCTCTACTCTGGCATCAATCGGGCGCTCATTTGCAAGGTTAGCTGCCACATGAAGAGCTGTCTGGAACTCACTGTAACTTAGCCCAGACTCCCTTCCAAGACTCTGGAGTGCTCTCTTCACAATGCGCACGGCAGCCTCAGCAGCTCCATTTCTATGTGGGGAATCAGCCGGATTTACTTTCCACATCCACTCTGTTCCATTCTTTGTCGCAGTCTCCTCCAAGACAAACTTATTCTGACTTTCCAAGAATCCGTAAAGTTCCTTCAAGACAGACTTTGCTCCTATGAAATTAGTACCTGGGTCTGACCAGATCTTTCTTGGATGTCCTCTAATTGCTGTAAATCTCTGGTAAGCCATTAAGAAGCCTTCAGTCGACAAGGCGTTTACTAACTCCGTGTGAATCGCCCTGCTGGCCATACAGCAGAATACAACCCCCCAAACCTTTATCATGAGTCTTTTCTTGATGTCATCCTTCACTTGGTAGGGTCCAAAGAGATCCACTGTTGTGAACTCAAAAGGTAAAGCAGGTTGAGTTCTTTCCGGAGGTAAGTCGCCCATTATTTGCCGGCAACTCTGTGCTTTTGCTTTCCGGCAAACCACACAACCATCCACAACTTTTTGAGCAATCCTTCTCCCTCTTATGACCCACGCTTTCTTCCTCATTCTGAGCAGGGTCCCAGCAACTCCCTCATGACTCTCATTGTGGGCCTCCCGAGCCAACAGTGTAGAGATCCAAGCATCATAAGCCAAGATGGGAACACTAACCTGGTCTTTCTTAAAAGCTTGCAATCGGCCGCCACAAACAAAGAGCCCAGAGCTTGGGTCTTTGTATACAACCAGTCTATCTGTAGTAGTGCTTGGGAAGACAGCGCTGTCTTGTGCTGCAAGGAAGATGTCTCTTAGGGCATCTTCACGTTCCTTCACCGAAATTACTCCTGCCAACGGGACTGCCTCCCACTTTGGGTCATTTGCAGATGGATGTCCCCCAAGAAACTTTCTAGCTGCTCTCCAAGTCCAAGCAACTGATCTAACTAATCGAGTTAGGTCACTGAACCGCTTGACATCTAAAAGGTTCTTGATGACCGACCCTGCAGGTGGTCTTCACTGCTCTCCCTGGGCCTCAGCAGCCCGACTTCGCTTTTCTTCTTGCCCTTTTATCTCGGCCCTTGTCAAGGCAGCGACAAACGCCTTTCTTTGCAGCTTATTGACGTTTTCTTTGGCAGTGGCGGCTAACTCTTTAGCTGACCTGACTGGCCACTCGCACACCGGCAAACTCAAGAACTTTGGACCATTTTGCCATTCTGAGTCTTCATCTAGATCCCTGGGACTAGCTCCTCTTGTGACTACATCCGCAATGTTCTGAGGGCCAGGAACCCACCACCAATCTTGAATCCTTGTGCTGCTCTGTATTTCTCCAATCCTATTTGCAAAAAAGGTCTGGTACCCATAGCTCTCCCGCTGTATTGCCCCAATGACGGTTTGGCTATCGACAAAGTGATACCTCTCAACCTGAATCCGGCTTTGCGCCTCAAAGTATTTCTTTAGGCGTGAGCCAAACACTGCCCCACACAGCTCTGCTTTGACAACATCCCCTTTGTGGTCCAATGGAGTTAACTTAGCTTTGGACTCCACCAACCTGATGATTGTGCCCTGATCTGAATTCCACCTTAAGTACAACACTGCCCCATAGGCTTGCTCACTTCCATCGGAGAAAGTAATTGCCCAGGGTTCTTCGGTGAAGCACGGGGGAGTTAGCGCCCTTGCAAATGTGACTTTGCTGAGCTGGGCATACTCCTCAAAAAGCCTAATGGCGTCCTCCCTCAGGGCATCTGAGAGCGCCATATCCCAAGTGTCCTTGACCAAGCAGCTTTCTACTTTTGTCTCTTGGAATGCCCTGCGAACTAAGATTGCTCCTTTTTGCTTTGCAGGAGTGACCAAACCGACTGGGTCATACAACCCTGACACTTGGCTGAGAAGCTCTCTTCGCGTCAGTGGGTTTGGCGTGTGGGTCTTAATCTGCTCCTGGGCAAGGTCTTGGCCAACTCGCATCTTTTTCTTCCTCTTGGAGAAGTTGATTGCTACCATGACATGAAGCTTGTCTTCTTCCACTATGTAACCCAGACCAAGAGCTTTGTTTTCTTCGTCACGCATTTGGTTTGGTAGGACAATGGTTTTCATTCTTGTTTTCTCACCCTCGTCATTGCGCTTCCTCCTCCCACTTTGACCAGACAAGACCCAAGGTTTCAGCTCAAATCCTCCAGCCTTTAGGATCCGCCCAATGTTCTCCGTAATGACTTCTAGTTGGTTCATGTCATTGTGAGAGGTAAGGATGTCGTCGACATAGCTGTCTTGCTGGAGTACACGACGTTCCTCCTTGAGGTGGGAAAAGGTAGAAAGGCTGGCAGTTTCACGCATTGCCAGCTGTGCAATGCATCCTGCCGGTTTATCTCCAATGTTCACCCTTGTGATGGCATATTCCTCTAGCTCGTCATCCACAGAGTCCCGCCAGAGGAACCTATGCAGGTGCATCTCTTTGTCTTCCAACCAAACTGAATTGTACATCTTTTTTATGTCACCAAGGGCTCCGTACACTCCGCCCCTGAATCTGAGGAGAACTGCTCGAATCTGGTTGAGGACATCTGGACCCTTTATTAGCAGGTCGTTCAAGCTCACACCTCTAAACCTCTGGCTGCTATTCCACACAAGCCTCACTGGAGTTGTAACAGAGTGGGGATTCGGAGCAATGAGGTGGCTCACGTACCACACTGGCCCATCCCAGTTACTGATCATGTCCTTGGACAACTTGACTGCGGCTCCACGCTCCACCATGTCATGCACCTGAGCGGCATAAGCAGCTTTCCATTCAGGCTCCTTGGCCAATTGTTTCTCTGTCCGGAGGAATGTGCTCTCAACTCCTTTTTTGTTATCTGATAAGGATACTGGATCTTCAGCCCAAGGGTATCTGGTATGCCAGTGTGGCTCGTCGCTGTGGCCATCACCCGTGACATAGGTGAGTCCTTCTCTTATTATTTCAAGCTCTCTCTCCTCGGCCAGTGTCATTTCTTTCCCACCTGGCTGGCAATTTCCGCAACGACAACCCCCACACTTTGGCTCACATGCAGCACCAATACTATCCCACTTCCACCACTCTAAGAATCCTCGACTGGTGGTTGAGGTACTTGACCTCTGAAGCTTAGCGGGAACGTGCTTCCTTGTTGAAGACTGGTCTGAGGCCTCGCCAATGAGCTCCTCATACTTGACAGCTGCTGCTCTCATTGACCTGGCAAAGTGTGTCTTGGACATGTGGGCAGAGACAGTAAGCTCCTCGAAGAGCTCAGGGTGAGTTCCCCCAACTGTCTTTCCAAGTGGCCCATCCCATAACACAAGGTCACCGATGACTCTGCTCCTCTGAGGCGCTAGCCGACCTTCTTTATGACTTATAAGCAGATGAATGTCTTTCGGTCTTACAAGATTGTTGAGTGGTATATCCGGAAAGAACCTTTGTAGCTGACTCGGTGTGACATGTTTGTGGACTTCTGCTATGCTGTCGAGTCCATAGCAGACCAGTTGGTGTGACCTAAGGGTGCCTCTAGGCGTTCTGACTCGGATCTTCAAAAGATACCGCCTTGTTCTCACGTGCGTTTTCATTTCCCCTACTCCATGAACAACCAGAGTGATTTCTTCACTTCTTAGGTTAAGACTGCTTGCAGCTCTGTGGGTTATATAGTTGGTGTCAGAAGCCAGGTCAATTAATGTCCCAATCTTTTGCCCAGCATTAGCTGTGACCTCAAGGAGCATCATGATTACTGGCAGCTCTCGAAGCCCACCTTCAAACAGGAGGCTTGGCTTCTCCTTGGTGGTGCTGCATGCCCTAGATGCAGTGTTTGAAAACGCATCCCTGCATTTTCTTGCCAGTTCAGGTGACAGTTTTCTGAGGAACTCCTCCTGATCCTCCGTACATTTCCTGCTGACCTTTCCTCCCTCTGGATCAGATCTGTTTTGCCTCCCTGCTGCACTCCCCTTCCTCACCTCAGCATTAGGGCATAGGTAGTAATGGTGCTCCGCAGCGCGTGCTTCTTTGCAGCCTGGGTTTTTGCACAGATAAGCGGGTTTGCAGTATGACCCATTGTCATGAACCTCGAGACAACTCCAGCATGCGCCTAGTTTCTTAATTGCGGCCTTCTTTTCTGCAAGCTTTAATGTCTTAAATTGCCTGCAGAAGTAGAGTTTCTTTTTATGCTTTCCATCACCGCAGACCACACACCCTTCATCACTACCTGATTTGGTGAATTTGGTTCTGGAATGTTTCAGCTCCACTCTTTCTCGCTTACTTGGCTCTTCCTCTCTCAGATGATCAAGCTGTTCATATATGGTTTCTTGCTCTTTGAGGAATTCCAGAAGACTATCAAATCGTTTTTCTGGGGTGACCGTGTTTCTACTGTCAGCAACATAAATAAGCCACTCCTTTTTGAGTGTTTCCGGAAGTTTACTTTCGATTGACTTTGTCACCAGTGGGTTTTTTATGGCCCCCGTGTCACCAAGGTCAACCAGGTCTTGAAGCGCTTTCTCCACAGCTTGAATTAATTCCACTATTTTTCTTGGCTGGTGGCTCTTAACAGCTGGCATCCTCTGTAACTCCTCCACTATTTCAATAGCAATTGATGTTTGATTGCCGAACCGATTCTCCAAAACACGAAAGATGTCGTCTGCAGTGTTGTAAGTGGTGAGTCGAAGTTCTTTCGTTATTTTCTCATCCACACTATCAAGTAGCTGAAACTTTTTGATCTCTTTCGAACCAGATGGCTCCGCCTGCCCCTGAAGAACCTCCCATTCCTTCTTCCATCTGTGGAAGTCTCGTTTATTTCCAAGAAACTTAGGAAGTGCTGTTGGTTTCAGCTTGATGATTGGCATGGGGCAGCTGGAGGTAACTGGCAATGATGACAGGTGATCGGCATCCTCCTTTATTCTCATTTCCAGAAAGTCAGCTTTTCTGGAAACCAGCCTGGGGACGCCGAGTTCCAGCCTCTGTATGTTGCTTTGAAGATCTCTCCGAATACCTGATGGGATCCAATGCTTCCACTTGCTATACCTCTCCTTTGCCACTCCCACCAATTCTTTCAGGTGGCCAAGAACGAAATCATACACTTCATAATTACCGTCAGGCGTAATGGCAGCAACATGATCACACTCAGCCTCTGCTGCCTGTAGTGCTGTGGACAATTCTGCACTTCCAAAGTTGGCCCAGAGAGCCTCTCTGACTAGGGTTTTTATTTCCTTCAGTTTTAACTCACATTCACTTGCAGTCTTTGCTAAGTCGGCTCTCTGCTGTTCTGTCAGCACAGCTGCTTCACTTGTGTCAGGCTTTGCCTCTAGCTCCGTGATGAAACCGGCCTCTAGATCATCATTGGCCTCCATGACTTTCTCTGCTTCCATTGTCAGTCTATTGAAACTGTCTTTGAGTTCTTCTTCAGTCATATCCTCATGCGTCCTCGTAATGCTATTAACCAGACGAGAGAATGATCTCTTGGCTGTTGCCCTCACTCCTTTGAGTTGTTCAACTGACTTTCCAGCAGCTTGGTCTGCCATTTTTGTGTGCTCAGCTTGAACTGGGGTTTATTTACTAATGGGAATGGCACATGCAACTTGAGGGATTCTCCGAATTTCCTCTTTGCACTAATTATTCCCTTATCCCAGGACTAAAGGTCATTTTTCCCAGATTTGATTTCCCGGTTTTTCACTGTCAAGCTCTCTAAGTTTGTGCAGCTTCCCCGCTTGAAAGGGATTGATGCATCTACCACAGGTGTTTAACTGGGTTTCACTCAATGACCAGGCAGATCTTTTGTTTTCCTTTTCTTTAATCTTCTTTTCGGCCACAGTCAGCCATAGGTGAAAAACCTTTAAATACAAACCAAAAAACCCAAATACAAATTATGTTTGCTATCACACATCTGCAAATATTGTAAACAATCCCAAACACATTTTCTTTTTTTCTTTTTTTTTAAACACATCAATGCAGTGCATAAGCTTTGTAGTACAATATTTGCTTGAGTATTTTTAAATGCTCAAATTACGTAATTCACTAACAATTGTACATACACCTTGAGAAATACTGCTTTCTATTAAAGTGCTAAATTAAATAATCAATCTGCATTAGAACTTGAGCAGTAACAATAGTATTTATAACCAGCTTCTCTTAACCATATGCAAGCATTAACAGTCTTCCATATGCAGACCAACAATAAACAATGGTGCCGCTCGTAAACAGGCAACCAACTCACGGCACAGTGCTAATGCTACGTAAGCTAGCGGCAGCCGCGATTCTTTAGCAACTCGCTTCAAAGTCTTTTACCATAGTCAGCAACCATTCCCTTACCGGCTGCCTCCCTGGCTTTAAAGATACTTCAGTTCCACACAATATTCATGTTGGCGACAACTTATTGAAGGAATTATGCTGGGCTTTTCCCGAAAGTGGCACCTTCCTATTGCTTCCCAGTTCGCCTTTCTTTTTCTTCCCGACAGAAACCCAGACACAAGATTAGTTCCGCCCTCCAGTCTGTCACGTTTACTTTTTCCCTCAGGGCTCTCCACCTCCTACTCGGTTTGACTTGACATGCACCAAGTCTGTCCAGCGTCCTCCCCCGCCACCTGATCCAACTCACCACCAGGTGGTGATCAGTTGACAGCTCAGCCCCTTAAGAAGGAAGACAGGATAAAAGACATGCTGTGGAAGAGAGACAGAGGTTAAATTTTTTTTCTCTGGTCCCCTCCCCAATCAGACCAGGAGTGACATGTTTAGCCGCTTGTTCTCCTTAAATTGCTGGCTGTCTGAGTGGTGTCCCAGAAACGATGTGGGCTTCATAGATAATTGGCAAACCTTCTGGAGGAAACCTGGTCTTGTTAGAAGAGACGGCATCCATCCCACTTTGGATGGAGCAGCTCTCATTTCTAGAAATATGGACAAATTTATTAAACCCCCCAAAATATGACTATCCAGAGTTGGGACCAGGAAGCAGAGTTGCAGTCTTACACGCCTCTCTGCAGCTTCTCTCCTCCTGCTACCCCCCCAAAAACCCATCTCCATAGAGACTGTGTCAGCTCCCAAACAGACAAAAAACAAACTAAAAACCAGCAACAAACAACTTAAACATAAACAATTACAAAGAAAGAACAATAAAGTATCCACATCTGAACCAAAGAGTAAAACAGTGAAATGTGGATTATTAAATATTAGGTCTCTCTCCTCCAAGTCTCTGTTAGTACATGACTTAATAATTGATCAACAAATTGATTTACTCTGCCTTACAGAAACCTGGTTGCAGCAGGATGATTATGTTAGTTTAAATGAATCAACACCCCCGAGTCATTCTAACTACCAGAAATCTCGAAGCACAGGCCGAGGGGGCGGTGTGGCAGCAATTTTTCACACCAGCCTATTAATTAATGAAAGACCAAGACAGACTTTTAATTCATTTGAAAGCCTGATGCTTAGCCTCGTCCACCCCAGCTGTAAAACTCAGAAACCAGTCTTACTTGTTATCATCTATCGTCCACCTGGGCCTTACACAGAGTTTCTGTCTGATTTCTCAGACTTTATATCTAATTTAGTTCTGAGCTCAGATAAAATAATTATTGTGGGTGATTTTAACATCCATGTAGATGCTAAAAATGACAGCCTCAACATGGCATTTAATCTGTTATTAGACTCAATTGGTTTCTCTCAAAATGTAAAAGAACCCACCCACCACTTTAATCACACTCTAGATCTTGTTTTAACATATGGCATAGAAACTGAACATTTAACAGTGTTTCCTTAAAAACCCTCTCCTGTCTGATCATTTCCTGATAACATTTACATTTACAATAATTGATTACACAGCGGTGGAGAGTAGACTTTATCAAAGTAGATGTCTTTCTGAAAGCGCTGTAACTAAGTTTAAGAATATAATCCACCCACTGTTATCATCTTCAATGCCCTGTACCAACATAGAGCAGAGCAGCTATCTGAACGCTACTCAAACAGAGGTCGATTATCTTGTTAATAATTTCACCTCCTCACTACGTACGACTCTGGATACTGTAGCTCCTGTGAAAACTAAGGTCTCTAATCAGAAGTACCTGACTCCGTGGTATAATTCTCAAACACGTAGCCTAAAGCAGATGACTCGTAATCTGGAGAGGAAATGGCGTGTCACAAATTTAGAGGATCATCATTTAGCCTGGAGAAATAGTTTGCTGCTTTATAAGAAAGCCCTCCGCAAAGCCAGAACATCTTACTATTCATCACTGATTGAAGAAAATAAGAACAACCCCAGGTTTCTCTTCAGCACTGTAGCCAGGCTGACAAAAAGTCAGAGCTCTTTTGAGCTAACAATCCCTTTAACGTTAACTAGTAATGACTTCATGAACTTCTTCACAAATAAAATTTTTATCATTAGAGAAAAAATTACCAGTAATCATCCCACAGATGTAATATTATCTACAGCTACTCTTAGTACCATTGATGTTAAGTTAGACTCTTTTTCTCTAATTGATCTTTCTGAGTTAACTTCAATAATTACTTCCTCCAAGCCATCAACGTGTCTTTTAGACCCCATTCCTACAAAACTGCTCAAAGAAGTCCTGCCATTAATTAATTCTTCGATCTTAAATATGATCAACCTATCTCTAATAATCGGCTGTGTACCACAGGCATTCAAGCTAGCTGTAGTTAAACCTTTACTCAAAAAGCCATCTCTAGACCCAGCAGTCTTAGCTAATTATAGGCCAATCTCCAACCTTCCTTTCATATCAAAAATCCTTGAAAGAGTAGTTGTCAAACAGCTAACAGATCATCTGCAGAGGAATGGTTTATTTGAAGAGTTTCAGTCAGGTTTCAGAGCTCATCACAGCACAGAAACAGCTTTAGTGAAGGTTACAAATGATCTTCTTATGGCCTCTGACAGTGGACTCATCTCTGTGCTTGTCCTGCTAGACCTCAGTGCAGCATTCGATACTGTCGACCATAATATCCTATTAGAGCGATTAGAACATGCTGTAGATATTACAGGTACTGCACTGCAGTGGTTTGTATCATATCTATCTAATAGACTCCAATTTGTTCATGTAAATGGAGAGTCCTCTTCACACACTGAGGTTAATTATGGAGTTCCACAGGGTTCAGTGCTAGGACCAATTCTGTTTACATTATACATGCTTCCCTTAGGCAGTATCATTAGAAGACATAGCATACATTTTCACTGCTATGCAGATGACACCCAGCTCTACCTGTCCATGAAGCCAGATAACACACACCAATTAGTTAAACTGCAGGAATGTCTTAAAGACATAAAGACCTGGATGGCCGCTAACTTTCTGCTTCTTAATTCAGATAAAACTGAGGTTATTGTACTCGGCCCTGAAAAGCCTAGAAATATGGTATCTAACCAGATTCTTACTCTGGATGGCATTACCTTGGCCTCCAGTAACGCTGTGAGGAACCTTGGAGTCATTTTTGACCAGGACATGTCCTTCAATGCACATATTAAACAAATATGTGAGACTGCATTCTTCCATTTGCGCAACATCTCTAAAATTAGAAATATCCGGTCTCAGAGTGACGCTGAAAAACTAGTTCATGCATTTATTACTTCCAGGCTGGACTACTGTAATTCATTATTATCAGGATGTCCAAAAAACTCACTGAAAAGCCTTCAGCTAATCCAAAATGCTGCAGCAAGAGTACTGACAGGGACTAGAAAGAGAGAGCATATTTCTTCCGTTTTGGCTTCCCTTCATTGGCTTCCTGTTAAATCCAGAATTGAATTCAAAATCCTGCTCCTCACATACAAGGTCTTAAATAATCAGGCCCCATCTTATCTTAATGACCTTGTAGTACCATATCACCCTATTAGAGCACTTCGCTCTCGCTCTGCAGGCCTACTTGTTGTTCCTAGAGTATTTAAAAGTAGAATGGGAGGGAGAGCCTTCAGTTTTCAGGCCCCTCTTCTGTGGAACCAGCTTCCAGTTTGGATTCAGGAGACAGACACTATCTCTACTTTCAAGATTAGGCTTAAAACTTTCCTTTTTGCTAAAGCATATAGCTAGGGCTGGACCAGGTGACCCTGAATCCTCCCTTAGTTATGCTGCAATAGACATAGCCTGCCGGGGGATTCCCATGATGCATTGAGTTTTTCCTTTCCAGTCACCTTTCTCGCTCACTATGTATTAACAGACCTCTCTGCATTGAATCATATTAACCTCTGTCTCTCTTCCACAGCATGTCTTTTATCCTGTCTTCCTTCTCTCACCCCAACCGGTCGCAGCAGATGGCCGCCCCTCCCTGAGCCTGGTTCTGCCGGAGGTTTCTTCCTGTTAAAAGGGAGTTTTTCCTTCCCACTGTTGCCAAAGTGCTTGCTCATAGGGGGTCATATGATTGTTGGGTTTTTCACTGTATCTATGAAGCGCCTTGAGGCGACTTATGTTGTGATTTGGCGCTATATAAATAAAATTGAATTGAATTGAATTGAATAACAGATATGATTCAATGCAGAGAGGTCTGCTCTAATAGGGTGATATGGTACTACAAGGTCATTAAGATAAGATGGGGCCTGATTATTTAAGACCTTGTATGTGAGGAGCAGGATTTAATACCAACATACCTTTGAAAGGTAAAGCATTTTTAATGTATCCATTTATATGCTCCTCAATCTTTGCCCTGACAGTAGGGCTGAAAGTGGGGCACAGAGGGCAGTGAAAGGGTCTTTTATAACACGTGTTGCATTCCTGCAATTCTAACTTGGAGGCAGAATTCCAAATGGATATGTGCATCTAAAACAGAGAGAAAAACAGATAAACACCATATACACATTTAAGTTCAGGTTTTAGCAGAAATAACACGTTACACTTAGCATGTAAGAGATTTGGGAGAAAATTCTTTATAAAAACATAATTTACAAGACACTTTTATTTGTGACATACATATCTATTTACATATAACAGACAATTTAACAAAAGCTAACTAAAATCTGGGCAATAAAAAAGCAGAACAGAATGGAATAGAGAATATTAGTATTTATAAATGTATAAATCTCTTTGTGACAAACTTTACAATGTTGATGCAGGTGGAATGAGAGACATGAATAAAGCGCAATATGCAGTAAATGGAACAATGTGCATTGATGTCAGATAGTGAAAAGCAGTGAAGTGAATTTGTTCAATAACAAGCAAAAATCAAATACGTCCGAAACTGACCACTAAATCCTAACCAGAGGTGTCAAAAGTACGACAGTTGTTGTAACGCTAACAAAGTGCCAACGTAATCGTAATAAATTAAGGAGTGAGTACACAGAGAGTGTGCTTCAGAGGAAGCTAGTGAAGATCATACTATCAAAAAAGAAGTTATCTAAAAGTTTTTAATTAATTGCTATGCACATATGCTACTCAAACAAACCATTGTGTGTTGGAACAGGAACAGGAAGTGATACTAGTGATGGGCAGATCGATCCAAATATTGATTGTATCGATACCAAGTCGACATTGGCATTAGATCGATACTAGCCTGGTGAGATCGGTTCTTTACTTTAAGTTCCGCTCTTGTTTGCAATGCTGTGCTTTTGGCAAAGACGAAACAGCCAGGTCGCCGGACTTGTCGCTCCTGTGTCTGCGCAGAGCAGGCACACTTTGCTACCCCTCCCACCTCTTGTGCTTAGATGTTGCACTGTCATGTGATGTGACTTAGGCTACGTTCACACTGCAGGCGAAAGCGCATCAAATCCGATTTTTTTGACCCTATGCGACCCATATCCAATCATGGTATGACAGTGTGAACGGCGCAAATCTGATATTTTCAAATCCGATCTGGGTCACTTTCCTATGTGGTACTGAATCCGATACATATCCGATGTTTTAGAAAGCGACTGCTGTTTGAATGGTCAAGCGACTGCTGTTTGAACGGTCATGTCGCATTAAATCCGTCTTTTACATCACTGACACAAGACAAACGCCAATTATCAGCGCCGGAGAAGCGCCCGATAAGACATTGCGAACGCTTCCTGGCCATCCAGTGTAGATGTCAGTGAAACTGTTGGGAAGACAACGTTGGAGAAACGTGAACATTTTATTTGTACTGTGTAATCTGCAGATTCTGACAGAAATCTGCAACTATCCTTTGAAGCACCGCTCCTCTAAAACAGCAATAAGGATAATTATTAGGTTATCTACATTATTATGTAAATAACAAAATAACTTCAAGCAAAAATTGGGAAACGTAAAGTCCGAAGTCTTTATATTAAGGGCCATCAGTCAAACAATATTGTTTGCTCTGGGTCTAAACAAAGCGCGTTGTGTGTGACATCTTTTGCGCATGCGGGCCGCTTTGAGCGTTCACACTAGAGCGTGTTTGCTGTCGCATTTTATTTGTAGTGGGAACAAGCAGACAAAAAAATCTGATTTGATCAAAAAATCGGAATTGAGCATTAACACCTGCAATGTGAACGTAGCCTTAGACATTTTGGGGGTTAAGTTTTTTACATATTATTTATATTTTCACCAGTTTTTTTGTTGAGAATTTTAATTGTAATTTTGCGGTACACATCACCACCACCAACAACAACGCAAGCAGAGCATTGTAGATGCCATGCAGGTGAGGTGCGACATCGCACCCAAAGGCAAAAATACTGTACTGTGTTGTGCTAAAAATACTGCAGTATAAGTTGAAGTACTGATTCTACTTCTTTACTCAAGTAAGAGTGAAAAAGTACTGGTTGAGAAATGTACTCACAGTAAGAAAGTAAAAGCAGCTCTTTGAAGGACATTTCTACCAGCTGTTTTTGTGCAAAGCTAACTGAACCTTCTTCTATATTACTGAAATCTATATGTATGTAATATGTATGTAAGGTAATCTATATTACCATAATCTTTTCTGGATTGTCAAGAGATTTATTCTAAAGACACTTCTTCAGCTGAGAGTCAGAGAGTAGAAACACACATGCTGCAGTTTTTCCTTGCAAGGGCGGTCACAGAGTGCTCACACCAAAGTGGGGGCCCTGTGATGTGCGCGCTCTGTTCTTGCACTTGTCTTTATTTATACACAAGAAGAGTAATACAACAATGAATACATTTGTTTAGTGGAATGTTGATACGTGAGCATGTGCGTATGTGGTTGTGTATGTGTGTGCGTGTGCGGTTTATGGGAAGCAGCTCCTTTTCCTGGTAGGGAGTGAAAACTGCTTGTTCAGCTCTTACTATCGCTGTGGGAAAGAAACTGATAATAACAGAACAAGTCTTATAGTGAACAACAGTCTAAGTCATCAAAAGGTTATTATGCAGTATTCTATCACATGCAAACTTATATCATTAAAAAGCTTATACTGACTACTAAATACAATTTTATATTGACATGGACAATTTTTTTTTAGATGCCCCAAACAATCGAAAAGGGGCTTCATCAGAGAAAATGTCTTTACCCCAGTCCTCAGTAGCCCACTTGCTGTACTGTACTTTTTACAGACTATCAGTCTGTCCCTGATGGGTTTTTGTTTTTTTGTTGTTTTTTTTTGGGGGGGGGGGGCTTTTTTGCTGCCCTTCTTGAGACCAGGCATCTTCCAAAAGTCTTCGCCTCACTGTGTGTGTAGATGCACTCACACCTGCTGCTGCCATTCCTGAGTAAGCTCTGCACTGGTGGCACTCCGATCCCACAGCTGAGTCGTCTTTAGGAGATGGTCCTGGTGCTTGCTGGACTTTCTTGAGCACCCTGAGACCTTCTTCACAACAATTGAATCTCTTTCCTTGATGAGAAGATAAATGGTTGATTTACATGCAATCTTAGTAGCAACAACATCCCTACCTGTGAAGCCATTTTTATGCAACGCAATGATGGCTGCATATGTTTCTTTGCATGTAACCATGGTTAACAGAAAGAATAATGATTACTAACATCACCCTCTTTTTTTAACACATCCAGTCTGCTTTTCTAACTCAGCCAGCATGAAATAATGATCTCCAGCCTTGTGCTCGTCAACATTCTTACCTGAGTTAACAAGAAGAATATTGGAATGATCTCAGCAGGTTCTTTTATGGCATGAAATGCTGAATGATGAGATGCAGTGGAAATTTATTTTCTGGGATTAAGTTCATTTTCATGGCAAAGAAGGACTTTGCAACTCATCTGATAACTCTTCATAACATTTTGGAGTACATGCAAATTGCTATCATAAAAACTAAAGCAGCAAACTTTATGAAAACCAATACTTGTGTCATTCTCAAAATTTTGGCCAAGACTGTACACTGTTTATGGTGTCTTCATTAGGGCTGGGTATCGTCACTGATTTCTAGAATCGATCCAATTCCGATTCACAAGGTCCCGAATCGATTCGATCCACGATTCGATTTAATTCGATTCGATTCGATTTAAATCTGGGAAATTTTGACAGTCAGAAATATTATAATTCAGATCAGTACATTTACATATTTTTGTATCAATAAAAAGGAAGCTGACACACGCAAGACTTTATCACAGGTGTAAGCTTCACAGCAGATGCCTTTGTGTCAAAGTAGCTGAAGATAAAACACAGAAAAACATGAAGGTGATTTTCCTGGCCTGGGATTTTATAAAAATATTCTGCAGTACATCAAAAACGAAAGAAAACCATTAATCAACATATGAACATTACCTCTGAAGTTACAGCGGTTTTATTAGAGACACGGTTAAGCGTTTTGCATTTTGAATAATTTTAAAAAGTTTAAATTTGTTCAGTATTGAACAGCAGAAATGAGGTTTTCTTTTCGGAAGAATGTAAAAGGGAAAAAAACAGCGGCTGACAGCGCTGTAAACAACAGTAGACTGGTGCGTAACAAGCAAGCGAATAATGAAGAAAGGGAAACTGTTCTTGAAGTACAGAGAGAGAGAGAGAGAGAGAGAGAGAGAGAGAGAGAGAGAGAGAGCTGTGCATCGCGGTGGAAGCAAAACAGTAAAAGTCAGAGTGAATTCATGACGATGTTTATGTGAATCTTCTTTTGCTGCTGGTTCGGTCAGTATTGTTTGGAGAGAGATCAAACTAACAGCTTTAGAATCGGCTCATAAAGGGCGTGAACACAAAGCGCGGACCCGCCGACAGATCAGAATCAGCAAGCTGTCGGCTTTCAGCCCCGACCGTGTCCGTGCCGTCGGGTGAGAAAGGCAACATCTCACTGATTCTGATCCGTGGGTCGCGCTGTGTGTTTAAGTCTATGTGCAGAATCCGTGTACCTGCTCTCATTTACTGTCTTAACTGTTTGGTGGTTCTTGAAATTTTGTCAGATGTCACCAGAGATTCTGGCATTTCGCGTAAAATAAATTTATATTAAAAAAATCGATTCAGGATTTTAATGAATGGATTTTACGTTATCCAAGCCAGAATCGATTTTAATCGATGAATCGATTATAAAAACCCACCCCTAGTCTTCATATTAGACACTATACAACCATCATCAGCTAAAATTCATAGGAATCTCTGCGAGACAAGGTTGTTGTACAGTGAAATTATTCTGCAGATCATCAGAATGAAAAGTTAGTGACCATGTCTGCATAGCCCCTTCTAGTATGCTTTCATGACATTATTGTGTGTTGGGTAGTGCTCAGGCCTATCGAGACTGAAAAGCGGGACACTGAATGTCACCTAGCTGAATCTTCAACTAATCAGCACCTGGTGGTGAATTGGATCAGGAGGCGGGGGAGCGTGCCGGACTGCTGCAAGGAGCTGCGGCTGCAAGATGGTTGGTGCCTGTCGTGATCAAACTTAAGAAGGATCCTGTCGGCCTAGGATAGCCATCAGGTGGCGGCCTCCAGCTCTCACTGGAGAATTTCACAGCTGAGTGTAGAGCAGGAGGAATGAGAGTCACCACCTCCAAATCTGTGGCCACGATCCTCAGACAGAAAACAGTGGGGTGCCCACTCTGGATGACTTTGGGTATCTCAGGGTCCTGTTCACGAGTGAGCAAAGAGTGGAACAAGAGATCAACAGCTGCAGTGATGCGGACGCTGTATCAGTCTATCGTGGTGGAGAGTCATTCAAGACAGGCTCAGGGTAGAGCTGCTTCTCATCCACATCGAAAGCAGCCAGTTGGTGGTTTCAATTCTTCCTCAGAGGCCTGACTTAACGCTTGGCATAACTGTTGCTGGGTTGTCTAACCTGAGGTCCATTCTGTAGCAAATGCAGAAAAAAAATGTTTTAAGAAAGCAAATAGGTTGGTTTTCTAAAAAATATGATTATTTGCTCACACCAGGTGAGATGAGCCCTTTGTCACAAGTGGAGAGGTCAGTGAAGATGGTCATCTGGAGGTTCAAGGTCATTGCCTCTCCAACCCACATCCACTGCCACTGTACTTAAGGAAACTTGGGACAATGTTAAAGACTTTCTTCAGGCAGTAATGGAAACAAGCCATCCTTAAAAAACTACAACACACCAGCTCAGGTGTCTGAATGCAAAACAAATGTGTTGTTTGAGTTAGAGACTGCACCTGGCTGAACTATAAATATATTTACAGTGGTCCCTTGCTATAATGCGGTTCACCTTTCGCAGCCTTATCTCATAGTGGACAGCAATTTTTTTGTGTGTGCAATTTTTCATGTTTTTTTTTTTTTTTGGGGGGGGGGGGGTGTTTTTTAACAGGGCATTGTGTTGTGCATCCTTTTTTTTTTTGCGATCAGAATTATTGTCTAAAGGCGAAGAACGATGCCCAACGGATTTACTTTACCAAATTGACCATCCCTGCCTTGCTGTAATGGTCCATTTGAGTCACCTTTTATTGTTTATTTTATTTTCACTTGCTGAATACGGGACAGATTTGACTGGGGGAAAGAAGGGGAGAAAGAAAGAGGGAAAGAAAAACAGCTGAGAAGAGGGACGGGGGAGAAGGGCAAAAAACAAAAACCAACAGAATAAGCAGAGGAAGAAAAAATGCATATATCGATCACCTGGATCACCTGTTGAGAAAGAAAAAAGAAAACAAGCAGAAGAAAACGAGAGTAATAGAATAAACAACATCACAATGATAAATGGGAATATGACAGTAAATACTAAATATTAAACATTATTGTGCAGCAAGTAAGATTGACAGCATACAGTGAGGTAGGAGCCAAAAAGGGTGTAGTTTGTGTGTGTGATCACCCGTGTGTACACCTGTGAGCATGGACACGCTTGTTTTTTTAAAAGGTTCCTTCATGTAATGATCTGCTAGAGGCTGTGGGGAGCCACTGCCCCGTCCTCCAGGGCATGAAGCAGGTATGGAGGAGATCAAAACTCCAGACATCCAGAGGCCCCCAGAACACAAGAGACCAAGGAAGACCAACAGAGGGGCAGCCGCGCCACTGTCCCAGAAAGAGCTGAGGAGAGTCCCAGATGAGGGCTCACTCAGCAGCCGCGGAGCAGAAGCCAGGTTGCTGAGTGACGCACCCGTGAGCTCCGCCGGCAGCCAGCTGTGCCTGAGTGACCGAGCCCCAGGCCGAGAGGCCGGGGGCACCCCACCTCCGAAGTGGCCCGAGCGAGCCCCAGGCTCCAGGCCCCGATAAGCGGCCGCCAAGGAGTGAGCCGGTGTGTACCTGGACGCCCATCCCCGGACACAAAGAACCACCAACGCACCGATGTCTGAGGGAGTCCGCCACTGGCAGGGGAAGTGGTGGTAGGGGGAGATAGGCCTCCAAACCTTGGAGGGCCTGAGATGTCCCCAGAGAGGTGGCGTATGATATTGTGAGAGGATTTTTATGAAATCAAGTATAATCAAGTGTGCCTTATAATCGAGTGTTCATATATTTTCACATAACCAAGTTTATTGTTAAAGAGAACATAATGCATTCCTTACTTTAGTGTCTGAGATGTTTGACAAGTATACAAGTATGTATTCTTTAACCCAGTGTGTGTGATGTCAGATAAGTGTGATATACTTCTATGTTTTTATTCTTAGTTTGTGTGCAGAGGTCAGATAAGCTTAGGTAATGTCTGGCCTTTTCCCTTTCGGTTAAAAGAGGAAGTACTATGTAACCCATTTTGCCTTATAAATAAAGCAACCAGCCTGCGCTGAGTGTGTGTGATTTTGCTGAGAGGCACACACCCATGCGCATGTCTTAATACTCTCTGAGTCGGTCTGCAGTGTCTTATTTCTCTTACTTGTGAACAAATGTCTTAACCCCTGACAGATATCCAACCTGACATATAGACACAGACATACAGGCACACACAGACACAAACATCCATTCCCACCCTCATGCTCTCATATGCACTTACTCCACACTCAACCAACGTGGAGACAGACATAAAGAGACGCTGTACACACAATCACACTCCCCAAGCGTACTCTACGAACCAGGTCTAGGTACCCTTGCCCCTGGAGGGGGGAACTGCACCCAGACCCAGGTGGTGTTACCCTTTTCCCTGCGGTGGGGGGAGGCAGACCGCCCCGACTCCGCAGCAGCAGGGAGGCCCCACATTCCAGACCCCAGTCGGACGGCCAACTCCTCCTCCTAGCCCCCCCGCTCCAGCAGGCCGCAGAGAATGGGGGTGAGAGAAGACTCCAAACCTCCCTCCACCCGCTCATTGTAGTGTTGATGCATGTGTGTTCTAAGGTGCATTTAAAACCCAGGAGGGCATGGAGCTACCTGCCAGAGAGCAGCAGGTAAGCGCATAGCCCCTCCTGCTAGCCCTCAATGTCTACGTGTATTTAAAATTGAGAGGTGGGCAACGACGCCAGGGGTGAGGTGTACACCCTGATGGTAATTTGGATTCCGTGTAGCATGCCCACCCCCAAGATCCTATATGTATGTGTAATGAGAGTGTGAGTAATGTGAATGTCTAAGTTGTGGGATAAAATTGAGGCAGAGGCAGCCAGAAGGGGACGGGGGGGGGTTGCCTCCTCTGCACCCTGGTGACATACCCCTACTCCAAAGCCCTGCATGTGTGGGTGGTTGTGGTGGAGCGGGAAGAGGGAGGCTGACGCGTAGGCTTCTTCTAGTGATTTGATGTTTTTTTTCTAATTCCTGAATATTTTTGTTTTCTTTTTATGTGATGAGAAAGAAATTATTTTACCTCTCATCACAGCTTTCCCTGCTTCCCATAGAACAGAAGCTGATGTTTCGGGAGTGTCATTATACAGGGTGGGCCATTTATATGGATACACCGTAATAAAATGGGAATGGTTGGTGATATTAAAGTCCTGTTTGTGGCACATTAGTATATGTGAGGGGGCAAACTCCTCAAGATGGGTGGTGACATTTTCTGTGAGAGATTTCACCGACTCCCTTAGCGTGGCATTTTCAGCAGCAAGCGTTTCCACCTGCTGCTGGCTGTACTCCAGGGATTCTCGCAAGCATTTAAATTCTCGGTGAAGAATCTCCACCAAGGACAGCCTTGCATCGAAACTGGACAATCGCTTGTCGATTGACTCCAGTATGTCGGCAATATCTTTGCCGGCTGGCGATGTTGTGCCGGGGGAATCTGCCGGGCGTTGTCTTTTCGACGACGGCGTCTCAGATTTGGCTGGGGAAGCTGCACACCGGGCCTTCTTCATCACGAGATCCTGAAAGCACTGATCAATATAATCTTGGAGAGTCTCTAAACTCTCCCCGTTGTTCTCCAGGGTGTTGGAGATTATTTAGACAAATATTGTTAGTTATAAGACAATTGATAAGTGTATTTGGTAATACTAAAGCTTAAATGAATTTGTTCAAATCTAAACTACCATTTGCTTTAATTTTCCGCCAAAATCTCCGGCGTCTGATGTCAGTTACAACATGAGTCGCTTACCTTGTCCGTCACTTCCGTCACTTACCTGTCTAGGCCTGTGTTGTGCATCCTGATTGACTGTAGACCATTGTCAATCAATCTCGTGCCGTGTCTCCTGTACAGTACAGAATACATTCAGCTTGTCAAATTTACATAAATCTTCAATCGCTGGCAGTGTGACTCTGAAGTGCTGTACTGTATGTTTGTAAGTTTTCTCCCCAACAAACACAACAATGTCGACGAGACGTTTTGCACCATCAAAGGCAACCGCGGGTGCCTTTGGTTTCATTCTATAAATGCCCCTGACTGGACTTATTTTTCTACAAAGGTTTGAAGTTTGAGGGTGTTTAAACAAGAGAGAAAAGTGTGAAAATGTTCATGCCTATCTGAGAAAAGTGTATAAGCTATATAGTGAGGGGGTTTATAGCCTTAAAACATCTATAATAATTGTTTTTAAAAGATAAAGGCTATTTCGCGGATTTCACCTATCGCGGGTTATTTTTGGAACGCAACTCCCGCGATAAATGAGGGACCACTGTATATCGATTTTATCAGTACTGTAACTACAATACAAAGTTACAAGAAGCCTAAACTTAATTTAGAATAATTAAATCTGAGACTTCGTTTCACTGTAAGATTAAAGTTTTAAATGGTCTAACAAATAAATATTCAGTTTAAAAGTGACAATATTTTTAAAATATAATTAAATAACACAACAACGTGTGTGTTGTTCAGCAGAACAGTATGTCGGCTAATTTACTTTTTTTGATTTTTGAAAATAAAAGTTGGGCTCTTTTTTTAAATGATCTTTGAATCACACATACAGTGTTTATATTAAGTGTTGTATTAGAAATCTCTCAAGTCCAAGGCTGATAAAACATAATGTGATTTTGTTTAAAACTAAAAATTTAGTAGAACATGAAATGTTTGTCAGTGGGAAAACATTAATATTGCTCACTCAGAAACATCGAGTTATTCGTAGTACTGTGTACTTGTAATACTTGTGAATAAGTTGTCCTAACGTGGTTATCTTAAGTTGGCTTGACTTAACTTTTCTAATTTATGGGAACTAATTCGATTTTACAGATGATGCTAGTTTCAGATTCCTTCAGACTTTGAAAGCAAAATTCTTCCTTTTAATCAAAAATCTCGTAGAAGCCAGGAGTTCAATCTGTTTTTAGTTTTTCTGTTCGTTATTAATGCCTGTATGGTACCAGCCTCTTTCAGCTCCTCTCAACCATGACGTGACGTCATGTATCTGGAGCGTTTCCGGTGCAGGAAGGCGGGGCCTCGGTGTTCCTCAGGGAGCGAAGAGCAGGTGAGTCGCGCCTGCATACAGCAGCACGTTCTAACTTCCGAGAGCAGGACTCAGGCCTTCAGAATAAAATCCCAGCTAACAGCCGCTTTACAGTTTTCATATTTGTGATTTTTTTTCTGTTTTAATTATTTAGATTTTTCAAATGTTATATTAAAAAAAAGAAGACGGAAAGCTCGTCCAGCTGCCGGGGGTTGATTTCTGCTGTCAGAGGGCCAGCAGAGACTTTTTGCTGGACATAAAAGAAACTAAATCCTGTTTAATTTATTTATTTTAACCAATGGAGCTTATCTTTGGTTATAAATAAATATATTAATCTAACATTTAAGTGTTTTTCAATATTTTTCAGATTTTTGCTTTTTTCATATTTATGAGAAATTACATCTTTTATTGAAAAACACATTTAAATAATTCTGAAGAATTATAACAAAAATCCTTTTTGATAATGATAATTAAACAAGCAGCTGATTATTGATTGATTGTTTGGGATTTCAGAACATTTAAATGATCATCATATCTCTCAGATCAGCTATAAAATAAAACATTTTTTATTGTTTTTGTGAACATTTATAAAATATAATAATATACAAAAATATAAACTGACAAAAAATATTTAATCGAGTGATCAATTTATTCAATCTT